>NC_057802.1:414641982-414769653 GCF_018294505.1 Triticum aestivum | reverse complement strand
TCAATATAAGCCCTTTATGTGATGTCGCTCAGACATCCGACTGTGGCACGTTCGTTATTTACTTTCAATATAAGCCCTTTATGTGATGTCACTCAGACATCCGACTGTGGCACGTTCGTTATTTACTTTCAATATAAGCCCTTTATGTGATGTCGCTTAGACGTCCGACTGTGGCACGCACTGTCTTTTATATTCTATTATAAGCCCTTTATGTGGTGTCGCCATGACGCCCGACTGCGGCATTGTCATTCTTGTATTTTCCTCTCGAGGAGTCATTCAGACACTCGTTTGGCCCTCAGTATTTACTTTGGGATTTCGGGAGGATTACCGCCCGACTTCTCTTTTGTTTCCCACGCATCATTATCCCTCTGTCTGAGTGCACTTGTTAATCTGTTCATATGCATCATGTTTACATTTGTTATATCTTATGTCCAAACTGTCTTGCGAGTACTTTCATAGTACTCACCTGGCTTGTTGATTTGGCCAGATGTCGACGAAGGCGATCTCTTGGATGAAGAGTTTGATAGTGAGTCCGACGCCTAGAGGAATCCCAGTCAGTCCCGTGCGAACCTGGATATTGGTCACTTGTATCATATACGCTCCCGCCACCCGCCATAAGTCTCCTCGAGCCTCACTCCGACGCTCGAAGAGCTGTTAGTTCTCAGGAGTCATATCACCCACTTTGCTGTGATATACCCACTTCCGCTCTTATCGTGAGTTAGTAGTTCTGCCACCCTATCCGCCTTTATGTATTATTGGCGTGCTTGTAATAAATTGTTGAGCAGTCTCCGCTCAACCTTGTATTATATTCAGTACTCCTGGTATTTTTCTTCTGTGACCAAGATATTGTCTACCAATGAGAAGGAATTCTTCTTTACTGGTCCGTAAAAGGGATCGGTCTCTCAATAAATATTTTTATTGGAAAACCGGTCATGACAAGGTTGGTATCAGAACCAGGCTGACTGTAGGAAGTCACTAGGTGCGATCGCTAATCGGTTATTAGCATCTTTTGTGCTTTTTCAGCGTTTTGCAAATGTAGCTATTTTCTGTTGGTCATCATAAATTTATGCATGACTACTCAGAATTTTGCCTACTTTTGTAGATGGCTGGCAGCAACTGCGAGACTCGGGTGTTCACTAACGTGCCCGAGGGGTTTGTCAAACTCCTCGTCTCCATCACCAAGCTCGCGATCGGGCCAGCGACTCGTCCGGAGTTCACGCTCTATCAGCACAAGCTCAGCGACGACGTGTCTATGCACCAGGCCGTGGTGCAATTCAAGGGAGGACGTTCTGCGTCTCGCCACTTCCGTTTTGTGGGAAGGGCCATGCCTACGGAGAGGCATGCCATGCAGATGGCTGCCCGTGAGGCGATAGCTCGCCTTCGGGACATTCTTCCTATGATGAAGACTCGTCGCTACCGCTACCTCCCATGCCATGTGCCATACACTTGTCACTATGCATTCGCCTGCCATAGGGGAGAGCGAGATGAAGCCATCGAGATGATTATGGAGTATCTCAAGGCTTTGGAGGAGTCTTTCGACAACCTCGTGGACGATCTCGTGGCGGCCCGGATGGACTTAGTTCGGGGCGGTCCTGCCAGCAGGAAGGAGCTTCTCCACATGGCACCGCCACTGACATTCGTCTCTTCCTCGGCATCTTATGCACCGGCCATTTTGGCCACTGCTCGCCGTCTGCCTACCACTAAGGAGTTCGACCGAGTCATCGCTCCTACTCCAGTCAGAGCTGCACCCCCTGCCACACCCGCACTGCTGCCCGTCGCTCCCGCACCATCACCACAGCGCAGTGCTACGCGCCAGGAGCCTGCTAGAGAGGAGGTGGAGGTTGAATCTCCTGCACCGCTGAGTCTTGCCCTCGCAAGGGAAAGGAAATCTTCACCATCTCCGACTGAGAACGCCGAGTAGCCGCGCGTTGTGTCTACTTGTATGATGTGTTTTGTCTGTACTTAGTTTGTAGTAGTTGTGTACGCTGCTTTCCGAAGGAGTGTGCTAGTCTAATAACATGTCAGGAATGTGTACGCACATCCTGAGTGCTGTATCGTATGTTTGAGTTTCGCGTGTAAGATATGTGCTAAGCAGTCCTTCCCCGTACGAAATCGTTTATGTTTTATTGAAAAATCTTGAGGTCTTTTAAATTTTTGCCTTTGCAAGATTTTCCGTGTGTCATACAGTTCTTCTCATAAATTTTGCAAAATAATACCCCAGACTGGAAAAATGTCTCGTCCGTGGACTCGTTCCATGCCCAATCAGCCAGAAGAAGTTTATGGGACACAGACTAGCAACAACTTCACTCAGGGACAGTCCAGTCAACAGGACAGCGAAGCAGCCTTGTCTCAAGTATGCCGTCTCTTCGAACAAAGCCAGCAACAGCACCAAGAGATGATGAATCATGTCATCAATATGGGAAATCACCGTGAGCCGTACCAACCACACTCCAAGTTGTCTGAACTGCAGAAGACACGCCCGTCAACGTTTTCTCACACTGATAGGCCACTTGAAGCCGATGATTGGCTTCGTGACATTGAGAGAAAGCTAATTATTGCTCAGTGCTCAGATCATGAGAAGGTGCTTTATGCACCTCACTACCTCACTGGAGCAGCTGCAGCATGGTGGGAAAACTTCCTACACATGCAACCCAGTGAACACAACATCACCTGGGAGGAGTTCAAGGAAGGCTTCCGTGGGGCACACATCCCCAGGAGCATCATAAAAATCAAGAAGAGAGAATTTGATGACCTCAAGCAAAGAGGCATGTCAGTGACAGAATACAACGGTCAGTTTACCCAGCTATCTCGTTATGCCTATGACGAGCACATGACAGAGAACAAGAGGATGGAAAAATTCTTGGACGGCCTGGCACCGGCACTAAGATGCCAACTGGTTGTACACACTTTCCCGGATTTTAAAACTCTGGTTGACAAGGCCATCACCTTGGAGAACGAGCGCCGTAGTCTGGAAGATATCCGTAAGCGAAAGAGGGATAAGACGACCCTTGCTCGCAACAACCGAAGCAAGACTGAGGTTCAGAGGACTGAATCAAGGAAATCCACGACTACTGCTGTAAGGCCAACCAGACAGTTTCATTCCAGGGAGGACTTCACGTACCATCCAGGGGTCACATGCTATGCTTGTGGTGAAGAAGGGCACTATGCTAAACAGTGCCCAAAACCGAGGAACTCAGCCCCCAAACTGAACAATGGTGGGAACAATCCAGCCCCCAAGCGCAACAACTTCAATCCCAACAACAACCACAGGAAGGGTCACCTGAACCATGTGACCAAGGAGGAAGCGCAGAATGCCCCAGACATCATGCTCGGTACGTTCCCTGTCAACACAGTACCTGCCATGGTTTTGTTTGATTCTGGACCTTCCCATTCGTTCGTTTCGAAGAGTTTTGTTTCGCAACATGGTTTTCCGATACTCCCCTTGGAAAAATCTATGATCATCAAGTCCCCCGGAAATAAACAGATCGCTCAGAGCTACTGCCAAGGAGTGATCATTGAGTTCGAAGGATTAAAGTTTCAAGCTAATCTCATCGTGCTAGAAAAGAAAGGATTGGATGTCATTTTAGGGATGGACTGGTTGACCACCAACAAAGGATTCATTGACTGTTTCAATCGGACTGTGATTCTCACTCACCATCACGGCAAGACAATAAAGGTTACAGCTCAAGAAAGGCCCTAGTCACGGCAACCAAAGCTGAACAAAGTGGACATTTCAGAACTGAGAAAAGTTCCAGTAGTAGGCGAGTTTCCAGACGTATTTCCTGAAGAACTATCAGGCATGCCGCCAGACCGAGAGATAGAATTCAGCATTGAACTAGCACCAGGCACCGCCCCCATCTATAAGAAACCTTATAGAATGGCACCCTCAGAATTGGTAGAATTAAAGAAGCAGATAAAGGAATTATTGGACAAAGGATTTATTCGAGCCAACTCCTCACCATGGGGTTCGCCAGTATTATTCGCCAAGAAAAAGGATGGGACACTGAGACTGTGTATAGACTATCGAGCTCTCAATATGGTCACCATCAAGAACAAATATCCGATGCCACGGATAAATGATTTGTTTGACCAGCTCGCTCAAGCCAAAGTATTCTCAAAAATTGACTTGAGATCGGGATATCATCTATTGAAAGTACGGACAGAAGATATCCCTAAAACAGCATTCACCTCCAGATACGGATTATATGAGTTCATAGTGATGCCTTTTGGACTAACGAACGCCCCCGCATATTTCGTCCACCTCATGAACAAAGTGTTTATGAAATTCATGGACAAATTTGTAGTGGTGTTCATTGACGATATTCTGGTATATTCAAGGACACCAGAAGAGCATGCTGAGCATCTCAGAATTGTTTTGGGAGAATTAAGGAAACATCAGTTGTACGCCAAATTTAGCAAGTGTGAATTTTGGCTAAGGCAAGTTGGTTTCCTAGGCCATATATTAACCCAAGAAGGCTTGGCCGTAGACCCAGAAAAGGTCAAAGCCATACTGGACTGGAAACCACCAGCCAACGTGACAGATGTGCGGAGTTTCCTGGGAATGGCCGGATATTACAGAAGATTTATTGAAGGATTCTCCACTGTGGCGAAACCAATGACACAGTTGCTCAAAAAGGACAAGAAATTCGTATGGACGGAAGCATGCGAGAAAAGCTTCCAAGAACTCAAGAAGAAACTAACAACCGCACCGGTCTTAACTGTGCCAGACATACACAAGGGTTTTGAAGTGTATTGTGACGCATCCCGGAAGGGCCTCAAATGTGTACTGATGCAAGATGGCAAAGTGCTCGCATATGCTTCCAGGCAGCTGCGGAAACATGAGGAAAATTATCCAACTCATGACTTGGAGCTAGCAGCGGTCATCCATGCACTCAAGGAGTGGAGGCACTTTCTGTTGGGAAATCGTTGTGAAATATATACGGACCATAAGAGCCTAAAATATATTTTCACACAGCCAGAGCTAAATTTACGCCAACGACGCTGGTTGGAATTGGTCAAGGACTATGATGTCGGCATTCACTACCATCCAGGGAAAGCAAATGTAGTGGCAGATGCCCTTAGTCGGAACCCCAGCCCGGACAACGACAGACCACAAAACTTGAGGCCTGAGTTTCAGCAAGAGTTCGCTAGACTCAACATGGTGTTGGTCACTGAAGGCACCGTATCGAATCTGGAAATACGTCCCACCCTAGTGGAACGAATTAAGGAGGCTCAGCAAGGGCACCCCAACATCGAAGGAATAAAGAGGAAAATGAGTCTTGGCAAAGCTTCAGAGTTCGTCACAGACCAGGAAGGAATATTGTGGTATGGGGACAGACTTTGCGTACCAAACATTGAGGAACTCAAGCAACAAATCCTAACCGAAAGCCACACCGCTCCATACTCGATCCACCCTGGAGGAACCAAAATGTACAAAGACATTCAGGAAAGATTTTGGTGGCACGGTATGAAAAGAGATATAGCCGCATTTATTGCTTGTTGCGATTCATGTCAGCGCATCAAGGCCGAGCATCAAAAGCCAGCAGGGCTACTCCAGCCAAACAGGACACCGGAGTGGAAATGGGATGAGATAGGAATGGACTTCATCATCGGACTACCTCGATCACAATGCGGTAATGATGCCATATGGGTCATCGCAGATAGGCTTACCAAGGTAGCCCATTTCATCCCCGTGAAGACAACCTACTCCACACAAAGGCTAGCTAAGCTTTATCTCTCCCGTATAGTCTGTCTGCATGGAGTCCCAAAGACTATAATATCCGACCGAGGCACTCAATTTGTCTCTAAATTTTGGGATCACCTGCAACAAGCTCTGGGCACGCAACTAGCTTACAGTACAGCGTACCACCCTCGGACTGATGGACAAACGGAACGTGTGAACCAAATCCTAGAGGACATGCTGAGAGCCTGTGTGCTCACCTATGGATCCAGTTGGGAGGAAAGTTTTCCATATGCCGAGTTTGCCTAGAACAACAGTTACCAAGCCAGCTTACAAATGGCACCCTTTGAAGCATTGTACGGACGGAGGTGTCGTACCCCACTAAATTGGTCAGAGACAGATGACAGTCGTATCTTCGGCCCAGACATGCTCAAGGAGGCCGAGGAAAAAGTTAAGCAAATTAGAGACAGACTCAAGACAGCACAAAGCCGACAAAAGAGCTATTACGATCAAAAACATCGTGAGGTCAGCTTTGAACCCGGTGACTCCGTATACCTATGAGTGTCTCCTATGAGGGGCCTGCAACGGTTCAAAATTAAAGGGAAGCTAGCCCCGAGATTTATCGGACCCTTCAGTATAGTTGCACGAAGAGGCAACGTAGCCTACCAACTAGACCTACCCAAGGAGCTGTCAGACGTACATGACGTGTTCCACGTCTCACAATTGAGAAAATGTGTAAGTAACCCGGAGAAGCATGTATCCCATGAAGTCATTGATGTGCAACCAGACCTCACCTACAGAGAACGGCCAGTGAAAATATTGGAAGAGTCTGAAAGGAGGACCCGTCAGAAAACAATGAAATTTTTCAGGGTTCAGTGGAGCAACCACACCGAGGATGAAGCTACATGGGAAAGAGAAGATTTTCTCCAGGCAGAGTACCCATATCTATTTGAAGATCAGCTGAAATCTCGAGGACGAGATTTTTCCTAAGGGGGTAGGTGTTGTGACACCCAAAAAATTTATTGGATTTTTCAAACTTTTATTTTATTTGAGGAGGGTATTTAAATTTTTTTTCCTTCTAAAGAACCCACTCTCTCAAAACTTTCTTTATGGCAAGTGTTTTATTTGATTCACCCAAGACTTGATTTTTGGTCTTGGAGGTTCTCCCTTTTTATTTGGACTTATACCAAAATGCTTTTCACTTGGAAAAATATCTTTTGAAAAATTCCTTTAAAAAGCCCTATGGCTTTTGGAATGATCCTTTTCCACTTTCAAAAATCTCACTTGCCATGACCTAAGTGTAAAATCCCCTCTCATAAGCCTTTCCTCATCTTTGGATCTTGATGTACTTCAAAACCAGCAAGTTGAACCTCCCCATATATTTATTTCCATTTATTTCTTATCAAAAACAATTTCTGCCTTCTACCTTGACCCTTGGAGGTTTTCAAAGGAGCTACCCTTTCTGTTTTGATTTTTGCCCCCAAACCAACTTCCCTACCTAGTCCTTTGAGCCCTCAACCAGGATCCATGAAGATCCACTGGTCTCCAGTTCAAAATTTTCAAACTACTCTTGCTGCATGTTTGGACCTCATTTGCCAAATTTGATGAAATTCATTCAAATCCTTCTCCTAAAAATCTGAGAAAAATCAGGCAGCCTCTGGGTGCATTGAGAGGTCACCCCACCAAGTCCCAGCTCCAGGAAAAAATTTCTCCATGCCAAATCATTTCATCGAACACCTGCTGGACACTGTTTCTCTGAGGTTCAGTCAAGTTCAGTTAACAGTGTCTGAATCTACTGTCATTTCTTCAGTGTCTGTTGTCGATCTCGCCAGTGCCCCGGCGTCGCCGTGCCTCCTGTCCCCTCCCCCTTGTCCTCTGCACCGCACGAGCGCCTGGAAGGTTGCGGGCGTCGGTGACGAGCAGGAGGAGGTGCGCCACCCCGTGACCGACGGCAGCGGCGACTTTGCGGCCACCAGAGAGAGGCGCAGCGCAGACGGTGCCGCCCAAGCCACCGGAGGCCGCCGCGTGGTCTTCCACTCCCCAGTGCGCGCTGCCACCCTCGTCGTGAACCGCTAGGCGCGGAGCGCGCTCTCTGCCGCCGCCGTGCCCATACGGCCACTCCGCCGTGGACCGGCGCCATTACGCCAAGACCGACCAGGATTAGCGGGGGAACGGCACCAGTACACCTCCCTGATGCTTCCTGGCCACCTAAGCTCCCTGCCAAGCCATTGCCTCGCCGTAATTGCTCGCCGGAGCGATCCCGTTCACGGCCACCCCCTCGAACCGCCTATAAATAGAGGCCTCGAGCTCCACCTCGAACCCACACCACCTCTGCACACCTCCAACACCACGCCTAGCCACTGGAAGAGCCCCGGGAGAGCCTTCTTCCCCAACTCCGGCCGCCGCGACCCGCCACGGGATCCAGCTCGATTCGCTCCCGTGCGTGCACCTCCACCCCCAGCTCTTGCCAGTAGCTCTCTTATGCATCCACTTTCCTGACCCGCGCTTCAATTCGGAGTTTGCAGCACCCACCGGAGTTCTCCACCATCGCCCGAGCCGCCGTCCGCCGGAGAAAGTGTCGCCGTCGACGTGGTGCTCTCCGACGACCAAGTCCACCACCCACCGACGCGGAAGAACATGCTGAACCTCTTGGTACACTCCGATCTCCCTGACTCGCCGTGGTTCGACGCCGGCGACCACCGCAGCCTTCGGGCGCCGGCGAGGATTTAAACCTGACATGTGGGACCCCCACGTCAGCCTCTCTTCTTTCTCTCCCCGAAGCGTTTTCTGTTGGCGCCTTCGGGCAAGTACGTTTTCTCTGTGGGCTGGCGTGTTTCTATTCGAACCGTTTTCTGTTTTCTTAGTTAAGTCCCTGGATCTTTTCCGTTTCATCACAGATTGGTCCCTGGACAAAAACCCTCATAACTTTTTAGTAAAAAGTGATTTTTGAGTGATTCTTTTTCTGACAGTCTTATATTTTTGTCTAGTTTTTTATAGTATTTATTTGAAAAAATTTGGAACAACTTTTATGCGCGCGTTGGTTTTCACGTTAGTATACATTTTCGCTATACCGCAGGTTCCGGAAGAGGTGACGGAGCCGCAAACTTCGCCGAGCTAGACTCCGACTTCTCCGAACCAGGCAAGCATGTTTGAACCTTTGATATCATAGGTCTTTTGCATGTTTGCGTGAATGTTTGTGCATGTCATATGAGCATCGGTGAGTATCTCGTTGCATGTAAGGCCACTACCCGTGTGTTCCGAAGTTACTGTGATCTCCGATGAGAGATGGCCTAGTCATGTGGTGACATGAAGGGAAGCAAGGTGGTACTATTGTAGCAGGCCAGCCTTACGTTATCCGGTAAATTGCGACGTTAACGTTGACGGAGTCACATTATCGTTCTTCCCCTTCCGTACCGCCACATGTTTTCTGCAAGGGATACGGTTTAGTAAGTTGGTAACCTCTTTCCGTGTACATACCAAATAAAGGGGCCGGGATGAGGTTTCCATGGCCCTGGATTAAAGCCAGTCATCCGGTCAGGGGGCATGGGTGTTTCCGGTTGGGACCGAGAGGGGGGCACCCCTTAGAGCGCGCGTATATAAATTTGATCCCATGCTACGCGAGGTTGTAGCCTCCCCGTCTCAAGGTTTTTCTTGAACGTTGCTGAGGGTGATTCCTGGCTTCGGAATGTTGAATGGGTGTGTACTGGTTAGATGTGTTTCTTCCCAAACACCGTA
Source organism: Triticum aestivum (assembly GCF_018294505.1). NCBI lineage: Eukaryota > Viridiplantae > Streptophyta > Magnoliopsida > Poales > Poaceae > Triticum > Triticum aestivum. The sequence continues at coordinate 414,760,238 of NC_057802.1, read as the reverse complement.
AACGGAACTAGTCCCCGTGACTACTGAAATCCGTTGGATGTGGTTACAGTACGAACTCTGCAGAGTCAAATCCTTCCGAGTCATCGTATCCAGGGTCAAGTAGCGTGATCAGTGTATCCATGTCTATGTCAAATCCTCATGGTATACTCTTTCCCCGGTAAATAAGCGTGAGCAGTAAACTTGGTTGAACGTTATTCCTGTGGATGGACTAACCCCTGTTGTTTATCTCATGCCTGATTATTCCCTTGATATGATTTAATTTCTTGAGCTACTGAGATATTAAGTTATGAATCCCTTTATGTGATGTCACTCAGACATCCGACTGTGGCACGTTCGTTATTTACTTTCAATATAAGCCCTTTATGTGATGTCGCTCAGACATCCGACTGTGGCACGTTCGTTATTTACTTTCAATATAAGCCCTTTAGGTGATGTCGCTCAGACATCCGACTGTGGCACGTTCGTTATTTACTTTCAATATAAGCCCTTTATGTGATGTCGCTCAGACATCCGACTGTGGCACGTTCGTTATTTACTTTCAATATAAGCCCTTTATGTGATGTCGCTCAGACGTCCGACTGTGGCACGCACTGTCTTTTATATTCTATTATAAGCCCTTTATGTGGTGTTGCCTTGACGCCCGACTGCGGCATTGTCATTCTTGTATTTTCCTCTCGAGGAGTCATTCAGACACTCGTTTGGCCCTCAGTATTTACTTTGGGATTTCGGGAGGATTACCGCCCGACTTCTCTTTTGTTTCCCACGCATCATTATCCCTCTGTCTGAGTGCACTTGTTAATCTGTTCATATGCATCATGTTTACATTTGTTATATCTTATGTCCAAACTGTCTTGCGAGTACTTTCATAGTACTCACCTGGCTTGTTGATTTGGCCAGATGTCGACGAAGGCGATCTCTTGGATGAAGAGTTTGATAGTGAGTTCGACGCCTAGAGGAATCCCAGTCAGTCCCGTGCGAACCTGGATATTGGTCACTTGTATCATATACGCTCCCGCCACCCGCCATAAGTCTCCTCGAGCCTCACTCCGACGCTCGAAGAGCTGTTAGTTCTCAGGAGTCATATCACCCACTTCGCTGTGATATACCCACTTCCGCTCTTATCGTGAGTTAGTAGTTCTGCCACCCTATCCGCCTTTATGTATTATTGGCGTGCTTGTAATAAATTGTTGAGCAGTCTCCGCTCAACCTTGTATTATATTCAGTACTCCTGGTATTTTTCTTCTGTGACCAAGATATTGTCTACCAATGAGAAGGAATTCTTCTTTACTGGTCCGTAAAAGGGATCGGTCTCTCAATAAATATTTTTATTGGAAAACCGGTCGTGACAGAAGTACATGCGGCAACCCCAGCAGAGGAGACCAGGCTGAATTTAATTCAGCTATGCGGCAACCCCAGGAAGATTCTATCCTTTCCTTTCTTTATTTTGTTCAGTTAAGTATGGAGGTTATCTACGCATCTAACCTTTGGTCTGTCTCCATGCACTTTTTTCACGAGAGATTGATTTGACCCCTGTGTCAAAAAGTAGTATTATACTAGCACTTGGTCGGCTCAGCGCTGGACTCATCTCGCACATAGTACCTGGCCCCAAAGCAATCACGAGGAAGCCTCAAACAGCCCTGTTTTGGCAGCACGTACAGGCGATGTTTAATCTCTCCATAGCAGCATATCTTGTGGAGATCAAATTTTCCTGAAAGTCCATTTATGTTTAGGCTTTTTCGCGTTGGATTTCTACACATTGCTCTCGAGACGGAACATCAGGTTCTATTTTTTTAGTTATCCGTACTATGTATATTAATTTCACATAGCATATTTTTCCGCCGTCTTGCATGATTTTTCTGTGCAGATGTTTGACGACCGGTTTGTATTTCGGCCTGCTGCCATGCGATTGACATGGTGGCCTAGTCAGTTAGAACCCGGCCGGCTTCGTGCCAGCCTGCTTCATCAATAAATCTCGTGGAGCACCGCATCTGCCAGACAAACTTGAACTATGTCATGTGGTCGCCACAACGCGTCGTCGCACTGTCAAACCGATCTGGCTGCCCAGGCCATATTTACCAGAATGTTCACTTCAGATAAATTAGTTACACAATTATCTTTTTTTATCGTCTTGCACTTTTTTATATGCATAGGTAATCGACTTCGCCGGGCCACGCCATCACCTCGATGGGCACACGTCGTCGTCCCGCTAGCATGGACGAAACTGCGTCGTCAGCTCGGCGAGCCGCCCTATGCCGGCACGTCGCCACTTCTCAGGCCGGCATATACGGCGCCGACCTGCTCCAACTCGTCGGCCAGGCCGAGTATACTCCAGCACGGGCAGCGGTCATCCAGTCTAACAGACATCATATATACAACCGGACCTGCTGTCATCACTCCTCCGTCTTCATTGACCCTGGCGCCATGCTATTTTTTCTTATACTCTCCATAAACTTAATTGTGCAAATAATCATTTTTTCTTTCAACTATTATTATTGTTGTTATTTCTTGCCTGCACTATTTTTTGTGCGCAGGTAAATGATTCTGGTCGGGTAGCGCTATCGCCTCGGCGTACCAATGTGCTAACATGGGGGTTCTGTCGTCACCTTACCGACTTACCACGGCCCCTCGGCTGGACCGGGGGCTTCATCATCACTTCATTAACCCATGCCACGGACTTCGGCATGACACTTTCGGCCTGCTCCATCGCCTTGGTCGGAATGGGGTTTCCCCCTCGCCACATTGGTCGTGCTATGTCACCGCTCCGGAGTGCCGAACTCCTTGCTCGGACACCTCGGTCTTGGGGGCTGGGACCTCGGCCATGCCGAGGATTGTGAACCTTGTTGGATCTGTCACAGATCAATGGATCTGTCGCGTCATCAACACCGAGCACATTAACCAGCAAAGTCGCTTTCATGCTCAAAAACTTTCAGTTTTAAATTTTGTCTGGTTCGACCAAACATTATACTTTTTTGGCAGAAAGTTGTTTGTGAAAAAATTCCTTGTCATAACTTTTTTTGTAAGACACAAATTCAAATACGTCGTTTACTTGGGGACTTCCTTTATGAAGCCTTTCCTCTTGCATATGATTATACTTGTACGGCTTCGTTCCTTGTTCGTGTATTACGCCACAATATGCACCATATTGACTTAAGTGTTCCGTAAAAAGTTGGGTTGCCTTGCTCCTGTGTTTACCCCTACGTTCCCGATCGTTCGGCTAGGGAGTAAAGGGAGCACCTCTGCGATTGTCACGATCGGGTCATCCGAGCTCGGACCTCAGACTGGGTGAAGCCGAAAGCTAGCGCTCTTATTGTTTTCAATCATGGTTGGCACACAACGGAACTCATGAGTACAAAAAATCTATTGCACAAGTCTCATAGTGACAATGAGCAACCAAAGAAAGGTATCGGTGGAGGTACTATTTTCTTCAAAGATGCTTCTTACACTTCTTCAGTAATATAGCATAAGTTCCCTGAGCGCACTTTGTCTGTTACAGCCTTATGGCCTGATTGCCTGGTTATCGGAAACACCATTGATATTCTTGACAAGTGAAGTACATAACACTTTTCAGTCCTTGACCAAAGAGGGAGAACCTGACGATCGGTTAAGACGCGTTTAAAGTGCAGGTGAACACAGATATGATATAAGTACTTCGATACATACAATCATTATACATAAAAATTCTTTTACCCAAGTCACTTGGGGGCTCTTAAATTTATATGAGCCGTTTTATAATAAGTGTTCTTCTTCTTAGTCGTTGCAAAGTCTTTTTCTATAACTCCTTTTTTCGACGTGAGTGTGTGGTCAATAGCCAGGGAGCCTAATTTCTCTCTCAAAGCCGCTAGAGTTTAGTTTGCTAAATTGGCCTAACGAGAAGTACTCCGCCTTCGGGATAGGAGGTTGAAGTCGTAGACTGACCCACTCGAAGTCTTGAGATAGGATGTGTCATATTAAAGCACGACATAAGCACTTTTTTTTCTAAGAGCAATTTTCAGATTGGCACCGAAAACTTGATCTAGTTCGGACGTCAAGTTTTTAAGGAAGATTTTTGGTTTTCCAACCCTATGGCACTTTTAAACTATTTGTGTTTCCAGCATTAGTCTCGCAGTGCAACGCCGGACACATTTAGAGAAGCAGCAAAAACATTCCCGGATATTGCTATATATGCATCGGTTTCGAATTGTGTCTTCGATCAATAGTTGGGTTGCCCGGCCCCTGTGCTTGCCTCCTACGTTCCGCTTTGTTCGGCTAGGTGTGCAAAGGGAGAACCACTGTGATTGTGCTTCCAGCTTGCATGGTTAAGCACCTCAGTGCAGAAAGCCGAAAACTGACTGTCACAATAAGCGTAAACTGGTCAGCGATCCGATGACTGTGTTAAATGACGGGCCGTTCATAACATTGGCCGAAGTGTTTACGGCTTGACCTCGGCTGTCATCGAACACTAACCGGGGTCTAGTAACTGGCCTCCCAACTCTAAAGCTCCTATGACTAAGAGAAAGTTATAAAGCCCGCATATCTGATTGCCTCGTTTCTGCTAACACAACCGCCTTCGGGCACCGAGACGTCGGCTAAGGGTTGTTTTGTTAGTACGGAAACACCCTGCATAGCATCTACAAGGGGCTGGAAGCCGACGATGGGCCACTTTTAACTGATAAACGGTCGCAATGGAGTCAAAATAAACATATCATCAGCATTTGTATTTAATATACAGGGCTGCCTTCCGTAATCATCGTTATAAAGCCATAAATATGCATCAATTTGACTTAAGATTTTGGCCAAGCTGGGTTGCCTGGCTCCTGTGCTTACCCCTACATTCCCGATTGTTCGGCTAGGCGGTAAAGCGAGAAGCTCTGTGATTGTTACTACCGCGTCATCCGAGTTAGTACCTCAGACTGGGTGAAGCCGAAAGCTAGAGATCTTAAAGGATATAATTGGTCGGCAACGACGGAAGTGAAAATTGAGGTTCGCTATAGACCACATAGTTCGGGAACTTTCCCCAAACTAAATCCTCAATATGTTCCTCCCACATTGATCGGAGTTGAGGTTTCATGATCATGGTCAGCATGATGACCCAAGGAAAGGAACCGATAGCGGGACTATTTTCTTTGGAAGATGTTTCTTGCATTAAATAGTAATATAACATATCTCTCTGCGTACCTTTCTTTATAAAACCGCATGGCCGGATTGCCTTGTTTGTTGTAAATCTTTGCCCTCATAAAGGCTTTATGAAGTAGGACAAACACTCCTCGGCTACTGGCCAAGGAGGTGGAAGCCGATGGTCGGTCAACAAAGTTTTGTACAATGCGGATCCAAGCATTAATGATGTAGAGTACTTGGATACATAGAATCATTACACATAATTTGTGATTTTACTTCGGATATCGATCCTTAATTTGGCCACCCGTGCCCACATTAAGGCTCGGGGGCTACTGGGCTTCATGCTTATTATTTAAAAATATTAAAGGGGTACATCGATCCCCTGATCTGGTGTTGCCACCCAACCAGTGTCTCGGGGGCTACTGCATTGCCTATTCAATGCAGAAAGTTCAAAGTGCTCAGTGTTCGGCTTGACCGAACTATGTGAAAACACGTCTTCGGATAACAATAGGTACCATATGGACCTATCCGGCATCAAGCTAGTATATTATGGCGACTTCTCAAAACCCTCTCTCAAGGGTCCGTCTGCCGATCACTATCTCCTCTAAAGTGCATCTCGCAATTTTAGGCCGACACACACCTTGAGGGCTACTGGCTATATATCTCGTCAGTAAGTAAATTGCATCAATCGGAAATAAAATCCGCAAACAATCAGCCCAAGTCCGAGGTGGTGCTTCATCTTGGAAGCAGTCCGGCATAAAGCTCGGATACAAGCGGTTGGCTCTATAGAGGGCATTTCCGGCACTAATCTCGGCTAACCCCCTTCAAACTCCTTCAACTTTTTTGAACCAAGGTGAGCTATGACACCTCGGATACAGTCTGGCGTTGGAGCTTGGACATAGTCCGGCGTTTGAGCTCGGATACAGTCTGGCGTTAGAGCTTGGACATAGTCCGGCGTTGGAGCTCGGATGCAGTCCGGCATTGGAGCTCGGCTGTACCAAAATTCTTTGAATACATTCCGGCGTTGGAGCTCAGAAGTGATCATGCGTTAGAGCTCGGCTACAATAGATACCTCGAATGTAGTCCGGCGTTGGAGCTCGGATACAAGAGGACACCACCGCACAGGAACAACTTCAAACCCGAGGTGTGGTGTAAAAATAACAAGGCATTGATAAAAGCCGATAACTTAAAAGGGGCTCCTCGGATACCCGACGTGTAAACTCTTCGGATTCACTTTGGCGATCCTCAAGATTGAAGATGGAAAGATTTGTTGAACCAGTTTTCAAGACCGACGACCGAAGATGAAGAACAGTTCGGAAGAATCGAGGAGCGTCCCCAACTTGAAGACCGGTTTAGGGGGCTACTGACGGTGTCCTGGACTAGGGGGTACTCACCACGTCATCTCCCGATCAGTTGGATTGGGCCGAGGACCCCCGTGTCCATGTTACCATCACTCCAAGACGCCTAGCTTAGGACCCCTACTACGAGATCCGCCGGTTTTGACACCGACAGGGTGTTCTTCATGAGCATGTCTCCCTTGTACGGATTATAGATGCGGCACATATCTGTGGGCTCCCCGAGGTATATATACTATCCTTTACCGACAATTAGGGGTGCCCACACAATCTATCCCTTTGACCCAACAACGGGAAGGGTTTGACCATGATGGTTTCCTATTGATACTAGTAAGGTACATGTGCATTGCACGCATGAGATTTGTTAACCAAATTATGAATAAATACCACACTATGGCACGTAAGCTTTGAGTCATATATGCATGATGTAGATGTTCGTTTAATTCTTATGGTTCATCTCATCCAAAATCAATTAGTTTTATAAAAAATCTATTTTAAGATTCATGGAATTGTGCGTTGTAAAGCATAAAGTAAAAACAAAAAGTGACAATTCATTTCGAAAAAAAGTTTGGGCAATTAAGATATGGAAGATTCTGGAGAACAAAGGAGAAGTGCTTGTGTTTTCAGGTTTGTGCATTATGCTTAAGTTCAACCATGGAGTCTTCTAGATTGTACATGTGGCAGATTCTCATGGAATGTAGATGATATCCAATGGCCATTAGTGCTCGAATTTGCCATCTCTGTACCATCGGATTGGCTTCATCCAATGACCAACTTTCAAAGTTATTCGCACACTATATAGGGGTATAGATATAGATGTGTCCCATGCTAGGCCAAATAAAGTTTGAGTGCATGCATTGGACGACCCCCCACCTGCCGCCGCCGCCTCGAAGTTGGGAAACTAACATCGTACATATTGAACCAGGCTTGGAGTCGGGTACGGTGTTCGGTTTGCAATGTAGTTGCCATTTGGTGGCCCATCAAAGTTGTTGATATGTCTCCAACATATCTATAATTTTTTATTGTTCCATGCTATTATATTATCAATCATGGATGTTTTATAATCATTTTATAGTCATTTTATATCATTTTTTGATACTAACCTATTGACATAGTGCCAAGTGCCAGTTGTTGTTTTCTGCATGTTTTTTACTTCACAGGAAATCAATACCAAACGGAGTCCAAATGCAACGAAACTTGACGAAGATTTTTTATGGACGAGAAGACACCCAATGGGCCAAGGCAGCACCTGGGGGGTGCTCCGAGGGGAGCACAACCCACCAGGGTGCGCCAGGAGGCCCAGGCGCTCCAGGAGGCCCAGGCGCGCCCTGGTGGGTTGTGCCCACTTCGGGTGCCCCCCGGACCGCCTCTTTGCTCTATAAATACCCCAATATTCCAGAAACCCTAGGGGATTCGATGAAAATCAATTCCAGCCACCGTAGAGTCCAGAACCACCAGATCCAATCTAGACACCATCACGGAGGGGGTTCACCACTTCCATTCGTGCCTCTCTGATGATGCGTGAGTAGTTCTTTGTAGACCTACGGGTCCGTAGTTAGTAGCTAGATGGTTTCCTCTCTCCTGTTTGATTCTCAATACAGTGCTCTCTTGGAGATCCATGTGATGTAACTCTTTTTGGGGTGTGTTTGTTGGAATCTGATGAACTTTGAGTGTATGTTTAGTTATACCTTTTTATATCCATGAAAGTTATTTGAGTTTCTTTGATCTCTTATATGCATGATTGCTTATAGCCTCGTATTTCGTCTCCGATATTTGGGTTTTGTTTGGCCAACTTGATCTATTTATCTTGCAATGGGAAGAGGTGCTTTGTAGTGGGTTCGATATTACGGTGCTTGATCCCAGTGATAGAAGGGGAACTGTAACGACCCGAGACCGGCGCTCCAGAAGCCTTCCAGTTATTTCGTTATCGTTGTGTGATTTATTTTGCTTGTTGCATTTCATCATAGCATCATGTGCATTGCATTTGCATGTTTTCATAAAGCTTGCATCCGTCCGTAGTGGCCGCGTCCCCCCTTGCCATGTTTAATAACATTTAATATTTTTGGGTACATAAACGAGAGCGAACTAAATAATTCGAATGTGTGTTTCATCAATATGCAACTCGTTGCATATTGAGCTCCACTTAACTTGCAGTATTGTTTGTGCACTTTGCCTTGCCATGCCTCATTAAGCCGGACATGCATCATATTTGATTGTGCATCATGCCATGTTTATGCTTGGTTGTTTACCTTGTTGTTTGCTTCTTTTCGGTTGTGCTTCTTCTCCATAGTTCCTGTTTCGTTGCGATCATGAGGATTCGTTCGAATACGATTGGTTCGTCTACTTCGCGGACTCGTTCTTCTTCCTAGCGGGATTTCAGGCAAGATGACCGTCACCTTGGATCTCACTACTATCTTTCCTATGCTAGTTGTCTCGATGCTATCGCTATGTCGCGCTACCTACCACTTGTTTACCAAGCCTCCCAAATTGCCATGTTAGCCTCTAACCTTTTCACCCTTCCTAGCAAACCGTTGTTTGGCTATGTTACCGCTTTGCTCAACCCCTCTTATAGCATTGCAAGTTGCAGGCGCAGTTGTAGTTTGTTCCATGTTGGGACATGGATATCTTGGTATATCACAATATCTCTTATTTAATTAATGCACATATATACTTGGTAAAGGGTGGAATGCTCGGCCTTTTGCCAGGTGTTTTGTTCCACTCTTGCCGCCCTTGTTTCCGTCATACCGGCGTTATGTTCCTTGATTTTGTGTCCCTAACACGGTGAGGGTTTATGCGCCCCTCTTGACAGTTCGCTTCTAATAAAACTCTTCCAGCAAGGCCCAACATTGGTTTTAACATTTTCCAACATAATAATATTGAATTAATTAATTAATTGGCATAGGAGGTCGCTTCCCTGAGGTTCCTTAATACAACATAATACAGGGGGGGCCAGTGCTGATGGTGCTGGTCCCAAACGGGCAGACTGTGGGCCACCATGGGGCAACCCGAGGTTCTGGTTTTACTCGTAGGCTGACCTATCCGGTCTTGGCCTAAGACGAGATACGCGCAGCTACTATCAGGGTGTCGGCACGCTGGGAGGTCTTGCTGGAGTAGTTTTACCATTGTCGAAATGTCTTGTGCACCGGGATCCGGAGTCTGATCGGATGTCCCGCGATGGAGGATTGTCTCCGCGGATCGTGAGCTTGTTATGGGCTAAGTTGGGACACCCCTGCAGGGTTTAAACTTTGGAGAGCCGTGCTCGCGGTTATGTGGCAGATGGGAATTTGTTAATATCCGATTGTAGAGTACTTGAACTAAACTCAACTAAGATACACCTACCGCATGCGTAACCGTGACTATCTCTTTTCGGGTACGTTCGAGAAGAGAACACGGTTGGGTAATGTTTGAACGTAAGTAGTTCAGGATCACTTCTTGATCATTACTAGTTTGCGACCGTTTGCGTACCTTCTCATCTTACTCTTGTACTCGTAAGTTAGCCACCATACAATGCTTAGCCGCTTGCTACAACGTCACCACTTATCCATTCCATACCCATTAAGCTTTGCTAGTCTTGATACCCATGGTAGTGGGATTGCTGATTCCTCATGGCTCACAGATTACTACAACAACAGTTGCAGGTATAGGTAAAGCGATGCTTTGACGTGAGAGCGATGCTTGGTTTTGGAGTTCTTCTTCTTCTTCGATCAAGGGATTAGGTTCCGGGTCGGGGAGACTGGGATTAGCAGGGTGGATGTCGTTCTTCTTTTTCGTTTGATTTCATTCGTAGTCAGATCCTGCTCTTCTGTATGATGATTGCTACATATTGATGTAATGATGTATTCATATTGTATCTTGTGGTGAGTGTAAGCCTTTATCTTGTATTCTTATATATTCAGTACATGGTATGTTGTAATGATATCCACCTTGCTATGCGCTCGAAATGCGGTTGTGCGCTAATCATGAATTCATCATGTGATTGGGATAGAATCGCATCTTGGGTGCTACAAGTTGGTATCAGAGCCTTACCGACCTTAAGAGCCCCCTTGATTAATCGAACCGCTGCTGTTGTTGAGTCTAGGAAAAAAACTATTTTGAGTCTAGTTATATCGGAGAGTAGGATTTCTTTTTACTCCTCATCCCTTTCGTCGCTCTGGTGAGGACTCCTGGCGTAGGTGTTTTTCCGCTCTTCTATCCTTTTCCACTCAAAAATTTTTAGGAGCACACGGGTATCTTGGAATCGGTCCGATATCATTGTGAGGGGAATTCTGTCTTGGTGCCTCCTGTCATTTAGGGGTTGTGGCAGTGTCCCGGGGAGTTGAGCTCCAAGGTGTTTTTTTCATAGTGCTTATCGTTTCAGTTCCAGAATACCAGAGGTCGCCGACGTCGAAAACGCTTCTATACTCTTTGTGGTGAGAGTTGTTTGACGACACCCAGTACTGGGGAGAGCGATCAGATGTATTGCCACATCTAGTATATTGGCTGTTTTGAAGGTCTGAGGTACACGATTTCCGAGGTTTTCTTGATTATGTGTTGACGGATGGATACAGTTGGAGTGTAGGATTTGTTAGTTGTGTGAGATATTTGTGTCTCCCTGTATCCCCAACACCAGATTGCATAACCAAAAAGTTTCGGGAGTTAATAGGTGGGAATTCAAGTAGTTACCCAGGATATCTTTCTGACAAATGCATGATATGATATTGGGGTTCGACGTCTAGTGGTCCGCCTGTCCACGGTTGGTTTTACAGTGGTCTCGTTGTGTCTTAAAGAGTCCTTGGGTATGCTGACTCGAGGACGCTTCGTATGTCATGTGCACTGCCTTGTACATGATGGTGTTGTACGATCGAGCCCGTGCGGGCCCCACCACGAAAATTTCGGATGAAATCACTATCATATGTTTGTTTCCGGCTAATTTTCCAAGCCAAATCCTTTGTTTTGTTTTGAGTTGTGGTATTCGAGTTGCTTCAATGTCAAGTGTTGATTCCATACCTTTTCCGAAATGGTGTTCTCATATTTCAATGTGAATGCTAATCCTTCTTGATCATCAAAATGATCTTGTCAATTCTTTCCAACCGGTGCACTTCTCTTCAAGTTATTCCATACGGGCGTCGTTGAGAAGACTGAGGATTGTCTGTTTCATCCATCCCCAAGTTGCCTTTGTTTTCCCGCCCTCCCACCCTTTTTCTTCAAGGACTCAGGTTTCTTAGTCAAGCATCCATCTTATGGATGTGAAGTCTCTTCATTCTTTTCTTTCAATGTTCTTATCTGGTGATTCTCAGGAAGATGGTGAGGAGTTTCAAGGTCATAATTCTTCGTTCTTTTTTCTTCTCCGGTGGATTCAATTCAAGCTTTCGGTGTTGATCATATTCCTTTCCTTGTTTCAAATGCTTTCTCATGCTGGTGCACCTCTTAATCATTCACTTCTCGCTATTCATTTGCTCCGGAGTGTTGAAGATACCTCAGAAGATTCGCATTTCCATTCTTAATCCATTCAAGTTATTTCGAGGTTGTTATCTCATTCAAGCCATTTAAATCAACTAGTGCAATCTTCCTTAAAACTATTTCCAACGGTGTTTTCTTTTTTAGTGGGACCTAACCCACAGGTCTTTTCCCAGAATCTTACCTGACTCTTCTAATTGTTCCGGAGCTATTCTCAAATTCTTTTAAAGTTTGACGTAAGAATGAATTACCATCAGTCATATGTCTTTCTCTAAGATCTTTCAAATTCTTTTCATCGTTGGTTCAACCTTTCTATTCTTCATTCCGGAGTGCCTCAACAATTCATGGTGGTGTTTCTCATCGTCATTCTCAGCATTTGAAGACGGAAGAAGAGTTTTCCTCCAAATCGTGGTCCGTTCTCTTGAAGATTCATGGTTCTAGCTTCATGCCATCCTCATAATTGTTTTCGATTGTGAGAATTCTTTTCATACCATCCAGAGCATTTCAGGAGTTGTTTTCATTTCTTGATCATCCAAAGGCCATCATTTTCTTCGTCCTATGTTTTCAGCTTTGTTCTCCAATTATTCTAAATTGATGTCTCTTCATTCATTCTCCATTTCTTCCGGTGCTTCATGCAAGTATTCTTTAGTTTGCTCAAGATCTCTTCATTCTCTTATATCTAAATTCGCTCGAGTATCTTTGTTCATTTTCTAACTCTTCCCGGTGATTCGTTCCCTTTTCTTTGTTCATTTTCAATTCTTACGGTGGTTCGTTCAAGATTAATCTTTCTTTGTAATCACACCAATTCATTTGTTCTTCCCAAAAATCCTACCGGTGGTTCGTTCAAGACCTTCCCAAGTTTGTGCGATATCTCTCTTCAATCTTTTCAAGAAGAATAAGCGGCATGCCAAATCCGTTGATTGCCTTCAATTTAAGTTGATGAAGGATAAGCATGACATAATTCTTATTCTTGTTTCTTCAAGATGATTTAATTCTTTCTTCCAAAGTTCGTTCATGACATCAATTTTTCGGTTCTAATTTTTTCAACTTTTCTTTTCCGGAGTTCCAAGTTTCTTCATTATATTGTCACGAAGCTCCATCTAAATCATTGCAAGGCTTCACCTTGTGTTTTCAACTTCTCTGTCTTTCTATCATCCTTTTATTACCGGAGTTCCACATGGAGGCTCTACATGATGGTTCATCAAGGATTTAATTCACTCTCAGAGTGTTCTTCAATATTCTTGTTGGAGGAGCTCAAGCATTCTTCATTGTGTGTTCCGAAGTGCAATTCTTTCTACCTTATCTTTTGAGGTGGTTTTATGTCATTCTTGGCAATGCCCCTTCGTGTTTCATGATTCACAACTTCTCAGGAATGAGATATTGTAAAACCATCATTTTCTCTTCTTTCATGAGTTGTTTCAACCCATCAATCTCTTAGTTGGAGCTATATATCTTGGTATAGATTTCACCAAAAGCCTTCCCTAAAGAATGTTGCTATTGTGGTGCTTATCAATGATCCAAGTTTCCTCTATCATCTTGATGAAGAAGTTTTCATCTCCTTGTTGATCTCAATCCAATCAACTCTTTTCGTTAGTGGCCGGTAGCCACCTCATAATTTTTAGATGTTTTACATAAGCCCACAACAAGCTTGTTCTTTTCATGGTTGATTTTCCAACAACTCCATTCAACCCTTCTTTATGAGGATGCTTTCCAAGTTCATTTGTGGCAGAAATTGGCATTTCGTGCTCTGTTCTTTTTCTTTCCAGCGATCGAGCTTCTATTGTTTTTCCGGAGGCATTGTGTTGCTGCTCTCTTCAAGTTATCATCCCATCTTGTCAAGTTCATGTTCCATTCCTTCCATGTTCAATCAGAGAGCTGTCCAAATTCTATCACTCTTGTTCCTTGGCTATCACGTTATACCGGTGTGCTTTCATATTCATTTGTTTCGTTAAGCTCTTGTCTCATGTCTTTCAACCTACAAGGTTCTCCTAATATTCCTTATTCCTCTTGTCCAACAGAGTATTTGCAATCTCAATCATCCCCATTGTATTTTTTCTTTCAATTTGTTCAACCTCTCAAGGTTCGTGGTTTCACTCGTTTGTCAAAGAAGCAACTTTGTTTTACCTCTTCCTCTTCCGCTTCCCTCCGGTGCCATCCTTAGATCTTGGGGCGAGATCTCTTGTAAGTGGAGAATATTTGTAACGACCCGAGACCGACGCTCCAGAAGCCTTATAGTTATTTCGTTATTGTCGTGCGATTTATTTTGCTTGTTGCATTTCATCATAGCATCATGCGCATTGCATTTGCATGTTTTCATAAAGCTTACATTCGTTCGTAGTTGCCGCGTCCCCCACTTGCCATGTTTAATAACATTTAATATTGTTGGGTACATAAACGAGAGCGAACTAAATAATTCGAATGTGGTGTTTCGTCAATATGCAACTCGTTGCATATTGAGCTCCACTTAACTTGTAGTATTGTTTGTGCACTTTGCCGTGCCATGCCTCATTAAACCAGACATGCATCATATTTGATTGTGCATCATGCCACGTTTATGCTTGGTTGTTTACCTTGTTGTTTGCTTCTTTCCGGTTGTGCTTCTTCTCGATAGTTCCTGTTTCGTTGCGGTCGTGAGGATTTGTTCGACTACGATTGGTTCATCTACTTCGTGGACTCGTTCTTCTTCCTAGCGGGATTTCAGGCAACATGGCCGTCACCTTGGATCTCACTACTATCTTTGCTATGCTAGTTGTCTCGATGCTATCGCTATGTCGCGCTACCTACCACTTGTTTATCAAGCCTCCCAAATTGCCATGTTAGCCTCTAACCTTTTCACCCTTCCTAGCAAACCGTTGTTTGGCTGTGTTAGCGCTTTGCTCAGCCCCTCTTATAGCGTTGCTAGTTGCAGGTGCAGTTGTAGTTTGTTCCATGTTGGGCCATGGATATCATGGTATATCACAATATCTCTTATTTAATTAATGGACATATGTACTTGGTAAAGGGAGGAAGGCTAGGCCTTTTGCCTGGTGTTTTGTTCCACTCTTGTCGCCCTAGTTTCCGTCATACTGGTGTTATGTTCCTTGATTTTGCGTCCCTAACACGGTGAGGGTTTACGGGCCCCTCTTGACAGTTCGCTTTGAATAAAACTCTTCCAGCAAGGCCCAACATTGGTTTTAACATTTGCCAACATAATAATATTGAATTAATTAATTAATTCGCATAGGGGGGCGCGTCCCTGAGGTTCCTTACTACAACATAATACAGGGGGGCAGTGCTGATGGTGTTGGTCCCAAACGGGCATACTGCGGGGCCACCATGGGGCAACCCGAGGTTCTCGTTTTACTCGTAGGCTGACCTATCTGGTCGTGGCCTGAGACGAGATACGTGCGGCTACGATCAGGGTGTCGGCAGCTGGGAGGTCTTGCTGGACTAGTTTTACCATTGTCGAAATGTCTTGTGCACCGGGATCCCGAGTCTGATTGGATGTCCCTCGATGGAGGATTGTCTCCGCGGATCGTGAGCTTGTCATGGGCTAACTTGGGACACCCCTGTAGGGTTTAAACTTTCGAGAGCCGTGCCCGCGGTTATGTGGCAGATGGGAATTTGTTAATATCCGGTTGTAGAGGACTTGAACTAAACTCAATTAAAATACACCTACCGCGTGCGTAACCGTGACTGTCTCTTTTCGGATGCGTTGAGAAGAGAACACGGTTGGGTAATGCTTGAACATAAGTAGTTCAGGATCACTTCTTGATCATTACTAGTTTGCGACCACTTGCGTAGCTTCTCATCTTACTCTTGTACTCGTAAGTTAGCCACCATACAATGCTTAGCCACTTGCTCCAACCTCACCACTTATCCATTCCATACCCATTAAGCTTCGCTAGTCTTGATACCCATGGTAATGGGATTGCTGAGTCCTCGTGGCTCACAGATTACTACAACAACAGTTGCAGGTAGAGGTAAATCGATGCTTTGACGTGAGAGCGATGCTTGGTTTTGGAGTTCTACTTCTTCTTCGATCAAGGGATTAGGTTTCGGGTCGGGGATCCTGGGATTAGCAAGGTGGATGTCGTTCTTCTTTTTTGTTTGATTTCATCCATAGTCGGATCCTGCTCTTCTGTATGATGATTGCTACGTATTGATGTATTGATGTATTATCAATATTGTAGCTTGTGGCAAGTGTAAGCCTTTATCTTGTATTCTCATCTATTCAGTACATGGTGTGTTGTAATGATATCCACCTTGCTATGCGCTCCAAATGCGGTTGTGCGCCAATCATGAATTCATCACGTGATTGGGATAGAATCGCACCTTGGGCGCTACAGGAACCGACACATATGTATCACTGCTACTAAGGATAAAACGATGGGGTCTATTTCTACATAAATAGATCTTGTCTACATCATGTCATCGTTCTTATTGCATTACTTCGTTTCTCCATGAACTTAATACACTAGATGCATGCTGGATAGCGGTCAATGTGTGGAGTAATAGTAGTAGATGCAGGCAGGAGTCGGTCTACTAATGTTGGACGTGATGCCTATATAATGATCACTGCCTAGATATGGTCATGATTATTTGAAGTTCTATCAATTGCCCAACAGTAATTTGTTTACCCACCGTTTGCTATTTTTCTCGAGAGAATCCACTAGTGAAACCTACCACCCCCGGGTCTCTTTCTCATATTATTTGCCTTTGCGATCTATTTTCCTTTGCTTTTATTTTCAGATCTACTAAACCAAAAATACAAAAATACCTTGCTGCAATTTATTCTTATTTATTTTATCTGGCACTCGATCTATCAATCTATTACAACTTTCTCCCGTCCACGTGCCAATTTCTGGCGCCGTTACCCGAAACGGATTGACAACCCCTTTATCACATCGGGTTGTGAGTGGTTGTTATTTGTGTGCAGATGTTGTTTACGTTGTGTTTCTTGGTTCTCCTACTGGTTCAATAACCTTGGTTTCATCACTGAGGGACATTCCTACCCCTGCTGTGCTGCATCATCCCGTCCTATTTGGGGAAATACTGACTAGTCCTAGCAGACATCAAAAAGGAATTTCTGGCGCCGTTGCCAGGGAGGATCTTCAACATATACCAGGTTCCGAATCACAAATCTCATCTCCTCCCAATTTACATTATTTTCCATTTGCCTCTCATTTTTCTCTCCCCCACTTCACAAAATTTGCCATCTTATTCGCCTTCTTTTTCCGTTCGCCATTTTCTTGCCGTCGGATTCTGGGTTCCGGCAAACCCTTGAGGTTCGAACACTGGGGTGCGCACGAAGAACTCTCTCTCCCTAGCTTGCTCTCGCAACGATCTCAAGGCCAAGCTCGCCGAACCCAAGGAACAAGAGACACAAGAGTTTATACTGGTTCGGGCCACCGATGTGGTGTAATACCCTACTCCGGTGTGGTGTGGTGGATTGCCTTGTAGGCTGAGGATGAACAAGTACAAGGTATGAACAACCTCCTGAGGAGAGGTGTTCTTGAGCTCGGGGAGCTGGTGAGTGTGAGGATGGTCCGAATGATCCGTCCCCCTCTATGGTGGTGGCTAGTCCTATTTATAGGGGCCCTGGTCCTCTTCCCAAATGTTAGGTGGGAAGGGATCCCACAACGGCTAATTTTGAAGGGAGACAACTAGTACAAGTTATCCTGACAAAAGGTGGTCTTCACCTGCCAAAGGCTCTGGTGGTGACGCTGCAGTTGGCTCCGTGGTGACCTCCGTCCTGCCGTCCTGCTAGTTTTGGTCTCGTTGCACCGATATGGAAACCTTTGCCTGATGCCTCGGGACTCCTCGCCTGCGCCTGCCTCTTTAGCACCAAAGAGGAAACTGGTACACTACGCTCGCTGGCACCCGCCTGGCCTTGGTCGTCATGGCTGACGTCAAGCGCACCTCGCGAGGTGCCCCTTGCCTTGATATCTCCGCTCCTCGGGAGCTCGCCTAGAGAGGCTGCCCCCGAGGAGGTCTTGCGTCGTCCGCCTCGCGAGGCTTGGCCCCTCGCGACGGTCTTGAGTGGTTGCTGTTGAAGATGGGCCGTACCAGGCCGCTGGTGGAGCCACGCTGTGGGCCGCAGGTAGGCAAGTCTGGGTACCCCCATTCCCAGGACACCGACAGTAGCCCCCGGGCCCAAGGCGCGCTCGGACATGGCTTCGAGGCGAAGCCAAAGGGCAAGTGCGGAGCGCCGCGAGCCCCAACCGCATGCGGCCTTGATTGACGCGTGGCGACTGAGGGGCGTGGGCGTCTCCGCTTCCCCAGGCCGCCTTGGCAACCGTTTGACTTGACGAGACCATGCTGCATGCAGAAGAAAACCATCATTACCTGTGATCATGGAGGCCGGCGGTTGGCCTCCTCCTAGCTATAAATGAGGAGAGGGGCGGGGCCCCCGTCGCTCATCTCTTCCTCCATTCCGATTGCTTCTTCTTCCTCCTCCTTGCTTCATCGCCTTGCCGCGACACCCATGGCACCGATAAGGAGATTCTCTGCCGCAAAGAAGGGAAAAAACCCCGCGAAGAAGTAGGGCCACTCCCACCAAAGAAGAGGTTGTCCCGCTCTCGCCACGCCATCGCGAAGCGGGAGGTGACAAGGCCTTGGTACAAGCGGCCTCCCCCTGGCTACCCGCTGCCCTTGTACACCCAAGTAGAGGGCTCCGGAGGAGGAGGTGGCGGCCCACACCGCTCGCACCACGGCCACAGTGGCCATGCTACGGTGGCACGCGCCGCCAGCCCATGGACTCACGCTGAGGGCTCCTCACGTGAGTTCATGGTGTGGGAAGCAATGCCCCCACGCACGTGGATCAAACTCCCGCAGTTCTTCGCTGAAGAAATACCGCCGAGGGGGCCACTCGAGTTGTGGCTGCAGCACGCAGAGTGCGACACCCCGGCGACGGGAGAAGAGGTTGAGGTCATCTCCCCGGGCAAGATCTTCATGACCCGTGGACGGGGTGAGGTTGCAGCGCCTACCGCGCGGACGGGGCCCTTGCCATCCGCTTCGAGTATGACGGCGCCTCCACGATGTTCTTCAAGGTCTTTGATGAGGGGGGTCGTCGCCTGGAGTGCTGCCCTGGAGGGGGTCGCCAAGATGGCGCGGCGGCTGGCACCGGTCCCGCCATTGGCCCCGTCGGCGGTTCCTCCAGCAGCCGGGACGGCACCTGGGAGTCCAGCGACTCTCCCGAGCCTTACGAGACACCGGAGACGAGCGACGACAGCTACGTGCCCCCGAGCTCTCGCCGTGGCCCAGATGATGGGGTTGTCGCCGGTCTCCCGTGGCCCATTGTTGATGATGACGTTGGTGGCGGCGCCTGTAGATGTGGCTCCTGGAAGCCTTCTTCTTTTGTTCTCTGCGAGGAGTCGAGGTGAACCCCGTGGGGTGTGTAAAGAATTTGTAGTACTTTTGTAGTGATCTTTTTCCCATTATGAAATTCGTGATTGCATGTCTTGCTTCAGCATTGTTCCCCCTTTTCGTCGTCACGGCAGCTTAGTGCTCTACACCGACAGGTCCCAGTCCCCAGGCAGGCATCAGCCGTCACTGGTATGCCAGGTCGCGATGCCATGGTCAAGGCCAGGAGGTGAGCGGCTAAGGGTCCGGTAAGAGCTCCTGAGGCGCGATGCTCAAGAGGCCCCCCCTTGGCGTGCAAGCAGCTTCCTAAAGGTAGGAAAGGAAGGCGACATTGCTAGAGCAAGGCAGCAGGAGCCGAAAATCCTAAGTCACATGCTAGGCTTGACTTGAATACGTGACTTATCTTATCAAGCCTGAGGTGGTTCCCTTGTGCAGCATCCGATTCGTGCATTAGCGGTGGTGGTATGGTTGGGTTAGGCCCGCGCCAGCTTCCCTCTCTTTTTCACGCCGTTCTAGGTGCTCTGCGTCCTCAGGTCCCGGCCCTCGAGCGAGCTTAGCCGCCACTGGTATGCCAGGTCGCGGTGCCGTGGTCAAGGCTAGGGGGTGAGGGCTAGAGAGCCAGTAAGAGCCCCTGAGGCGTGATGCTCAGGGCCCCACCTTTTAACACATAAGCAAATTGCATGAAAAGGGGAAGGAGCTTGTGGTGCCGCCCACAATTAGGCTCCGGAGATTCCTTCAAGTTAGGGCGAGGGAGGAATATAGATTGCCATCGCGTTCGCTGGCCTGCCGCTGGTCTTTTCGCAAGAAGATTAAGGCACTAAGGCCCTGGTGAGGTGACGTGCGCGGGGCGTGCCGCGAGCCAGAGCTCGACCACTCAGGTTTGTCAGCATTGCAGGGACGGACCCGAGCACAAGCTCCGTGCCGACGTATGTAGCCCCCATTGCGGGATGAGCAGGAAGCTGGCCAGCAACGCGGGTGGCCACGAGGGGCAACAACTAAGCAGGTGATGATCATGAAATGACTCAAGCAACAAGGCAAGTTACTTTAAATAGATGCACAAACGATTCATGCCACTGGGATGGACCCGAGCGGGCAGGGGATGATGCAGCCTGAGGGGCGCCCCAACAGAATAAGCTAAAGATGCAAAAGGATACATGTCGCTAGGACAGGCCCATGCGACCTAGGGATGATGCAGCCTGAGGGGCACCCCCAGCTGAGTGAACCGGAAAGAGACACCTGGTACCGTTGTTGAAGAGGTGTTGTAGTAGCTGAAGATGCACGCTGAAGAAGTCGCTCCTCACGAGCCGACCGGGTCCTGAGACTCAGGAGGCTCTGCGGGCACGGGTGGTTATCGCCATCTCTGCCAGGACTGTGCTACCTCTTGAGCACTGCGTTGGTTTTCCCTTGAAGAGGAAAGGGTGATGCAGTAAAGTAGCGTAAGTATTTCCCTCAGTTTTTGAGAACCAAGGTATCAATCCAGTAGGAGACCACGCTCAAGTCCCTTGTACCTACACAAACAAATAAGAACCTTGCAACCAACGCGATAAAGGGGTTGTCAATCCCTTCACGGCCACTTGCAAAAGTAAGATCTGATAGAGATGATAAGATAATATTTTTGGTATTTTTAGGATAAAGATTAAAAGTAAAGATTGCAAAATAAACGGTAATAGAAATAACGGTAGATTAATATGATTGAGAATAGACCCGGGGGCCATAGGTTTCACTAGTGGCTTCTCTCAAGATAGCATAAGTATTACGGTGGGTGAACAAATTACTGTCGAGCAATTGATAGAATTGAGCATAGTTATGAGAATATCTAGGTATGATCATGTATATAGGCATCACGTCCGTGACAAGTAGACCGACTCCTGCCTGCATCTACTACTATTACTCCACACATCGACCGCTATCCAGCATGCATCTAGAGTATTAAGTTCATAAGAACGGAGTAACGCTTTAAGCAAGATGACATGATGTAGAGGGATAAACTCAAGCAATATGATATAAACCCCATCTTTTTATCCTCGATGGCAACAATACAATACGTGTCGTTTCCCCTACTGTCACTGCGATCGAGCACCGCAAGATTGAACCCCAAGCTAAGCACTTCTCCCATTGCAAGAAAGATCAATCTAGTAGGCCAAACCAAACTGAAAATTCGAATAGACTTGCAAAGATAACCAATCATACATAAAAGAATTCAGAGGAGATTCAAATATTGTTCATAGATAATCTTGATCATAAACCCACAATTCATCAGATCTCAACAAACACACCGCAAAAGAAGAATACATCGAATAGATCTCCAAGAGAATCGAGGGGAACTTTGTATTGAGATCCAAAGAGAGAGAAGAAGCCATCTAGCTAATAACTATGGACCCGAAGGTCTGAGGTAAACTACTCACACATCATCGGAGAGCCTATGGTGTTGATGTAGAAGCCCTCCGTGATCAATGCCCCCTCCGGCGGAGCGCCGAAAAAGGCCCCAAGATGGGATCTCACGGGTACAGAAGGTTGCGGCGGAGGAAATAGGGTTTTGGCTCCTCGTCTGATGTTTCCAGGGTATATGAGTATATATAGGGGAAAGAGGTCGGTCATGAGAGCTACGAGGGGCCCACGAGGGTGGGGGCACGCCCAGGGGGGCAGGCGCGCCTCCCTGCCTCGGGGCCTCCTCGTTGATTGCTTGACGTCCACTCCAAGTCCTCTAGATCACGTTTGTTCCGAAAATCACATTCCCGAAGGTTTCATTCCGTTTGGACTCCGTTTGATATTCCTTTCCTTCGAAACACTGAAATAGGAAAAAAACAGCAATTTGCGTTGGGCCTCCGGTTAATAGGTTAGTCCCAAAAATAATATAAAAGTGTATAATAAAGCCCATTGAACATCCAAAACAGATAATATAATAGCATGGAACAATCAAAAATTATTGATACGTTGGAGACGTATCAAGCATCCCCAAGCTTAATTCCTGCTCGTCCTCGAGTAGGTAAATGATAAAAACAGAATTTTTGATGTGGAATGCTACTTAGCATAATTTTCAATGTAATTCTTTTTACTGTGGCATGAATATTTAGATCCGAAAGATTCAAGATAAAAGTTTAATGTTGACATAAAAACAATAATACTTCAAACATGCTAACCAAGCAATTACGTCTTATCAAAACAACATAGCCAAAGAAAGCTTATCCCTACAAAATCATATAGTTAGGCCATGCTTCAATTTCGTCACACAAAACGTTCTCATCATGCACAACCACGATGACAAGCCGAGCAATTGGTTCATACTTTTTAACGCGCTTCAGCCTTTTCAACCCTTACGCAATACATGAGCGCAAGCCATGGATATAGCACTATGGGTGGAATAAAGTATAATGATGGTGTTTATGTGAGAAGACAAAAAAGGTAGCAAGTCTCACATTGACACGGCTAATCAATAGGCTATCGAGATGCCCATCAATTGATGTCAATGAGAGGAGTAGGGATTGCCATGCAACGGATGCACTAGAGCTATAAATATATGAAAGCTCAACAAAAGGAACTAAGTGGGTGTGCATCCAACTTGCTTGCTCACGAAGACCTAGGGCATTTTGAGGAAGCCCATCATTGGAATATACAAGCCAAGTTCTGTAATGAAAAATTCCCACTAGTATATGAAAGTGACAACACAGGAGACTCTCTATCATGAAGATCACGGTGCTACTTTGAAGCACAAGTGTGGAAAAAGCATAGTAACATTGTCCCTTCTCTCTTTTTCTCTCATTTTTTTTCTTGGGCCTTCTCTTTTCTTTTCTTTTTCTTTGGCCTCTTTTTTTATTTAGTCCGGAATCTCATCCTGACTTCTGGGGGAATCATAGTCTCCATCATCCTTTCCTCACATGGGACAATGCTCTAATAATGATGATCATCACACTTTTATTACTTACAACTCAAGAATTACAACTCAATACTTAGAACAAAATATGAATCTATGTGAATGCCTCCGGCGGTGTACCGGGATATGCAATGAATCAAGAATGACATGTATAAAAAATTATGAATGGTGGCTTTGCCACAAATACGATGTTAACTACATGATCATGCAAAGCAATATGACAATGATGGAGCGTGTCATAATAAACGGAACGGTGGAAAGTTGCATGGCAATATCTCTCTGAATGGCTATGGAAATGCCATGATAGGTAGGTATGGTGGTTGTTTTGAGGAAGATATAAGGAGGTTTATGTGTGATAGAGCGTATCATATCACGGAGTTTGGATGCACTGGCGAAGTTTGCACCAACTCTCAAGGCGAGAAAGGGCACTACATGGTACCATAGAGGCTAGAAAATTGTGGAAGGTTGAGAGTGCGTATAATCCATGCACTCACATTAGTCATAAAGAACTCATATACTTATTGCAAAAGTTTATTAGCCCTCGAAGCAAAGTACTACTACGCATGCCCCTAGAGGGATAGATTGGTAGGAAAAGACCATCGCTTGTCCCCGACCGCCACTCATAAGGAAAGCAATAAATGAACACCTTATGCGTCAAAATTGTCACACAACTTTTACCATACGTGCATGCTACGGGACTTGCCAACCTTAACACAAGTATTTCTCAATTTCACAATTACTCAACTAACACACTCTAATATTATCACCTTTATATCTCAAAACACTTATCAAGTATCAAACTTCTCACGATATTCAATGAACTCAATATGGAAGTTTTTATTTCACTCATCTTGGATGCCTATCATATTAGGACTAATTTCACAATTAATGCAAATTACCATGGTGTTTAAGACTCTCAAAATAATATAAGTGAAGCATGAGAGATCAATAATTTCTATAAAATAAAACCACCACCGTGCTCTAAAAGATATAAGTGAAGCACTAGAGCAAAAACTATATAGCTCAAAAGATATAAGTGAAGCACATAGAGTATTCTAATAAATTCTGAATCATGTGTGTCTCTCTCAAAAGGTGTGTACACCAAGGATTATTGTGATAAACTAAAAAGCAAAGACTCAAATCATACAAGACGCTCCAAGCAAAAACATATCATGTGGTGAATAAAAATATAGCCCCAAGTGAAGTTACCGATAGACGAAGACGAAAGAGGGGATGCCTCCCGGGGCATCCCCAAGCTTAGGCTTTTGCTTGTCCATGAATTTTACCTTGGGGTGCCTTGGGCATCCCCAACCTTAGGCTCTTGCCAATCCTTGTTCCATAATCCATCAAATCTTTACCCAAAACTTGAAAACTTCACAACACAAAACTCAACAGAAAATCTCATGAGCTCTGTTAGCGAAATAAAACAAACCACCACTTTAAGGTACTGTATTGAACTCATTCTTTATTTATATTTGTGTTAAACCTACTGTATTCCAACTTCTGTATGGTTTATAAAATCTTTTACTTGCCATAGATTCATCAAAATAAGCAAACAACACACGAAAAACAGAATCTATCAAAAACAGAATAGTCTGTAGTAATCTGTATCTAACGCAAACTTCTATAACTCAGAAAAATCTACCAAAATAAGACGACCTAGATAATTTGTTTATTGATCTACTGCAATTGGAATCAGTATTTTATCACGTTCTTGTGATTTTAAACTTGTTTTCGTGAGCAGAATGTTTCTGACTTTTTCAGTAAGATCAAATAACTATCATCCAAGAAGATCCTATAGGTTTTACTTGCCACAAACACTAATTAAAACATAAAAACAAATCTAACCAGAGGATAGATCAAAGATTTATTACTAAATAGAACCAAAAAGCAAGGAACTAAAATAAATTTGGGTTGCCTCCCAACAAGCGCTATCGTTTAACGCCCCTAGCTAGGCATAAAGGCGAGGATAGATCTAAGTATTACCATCTTTGGTAGGCAATCCGTAAGTGGCTCTCATAATAGATTCATACGGTAATTTAATTTTATTTCTAGGGAAGTGTTCCATGCCTTTCCATAATGGAAATTGGAATCTAATATTCCCTTCCTTTATATCAATGATTGCACCAATCGTTCTAAGGAAAGGCCTACCAAGAATAATAGGACATGAAGGATTGCAATCTATATCAAAAACAATGAAATCTACGGGCACATTGTTCCTATTTGCAACAATAAGAACATCATTAATTCTTCCCATATGTTTCTTAATGGTGGAATCTGCAAGGTGCAAGTTTAAAGAACAATAATCAAACTCACGGAAACCTAGCAAATCACACAAAGTTTTTGGAATCGTGGAAACACTAGCACCCAAATCACACAAAGCATAGCATTCGTGATCTTTAATTTTAATTCTAATTATAGGTTCCCACTCATCATAAAGTTTTCTAGGGATAGAAACTTCCAACTCAAGTTTTTCTTCATAAGATTGCATCAAAGCATCAACGATATGTTTAGAAAAGGCTTTATTTTGACTATAAGCATGAGGAGGATTTAGCACAGATTGCAACAAGGAAATACAATCTATCAAAGAGCAATTATCATAATTAAATTCCTTGAAATCCAAAATAGTGGGTTCATTGTTGTCTAAAGTTTTAACCTCTTCAATCCCACTTTTACCAATTTTTGCATCAAGATCTAAAAACTCCGAATTTTTGGGACGCCTTCTAACTAAAGTTGACTCATCTCCAGTCCCATCATTATCAAGATTCATATTGCAAAACAAAGATTTAATAGGGGACACATCAATAACCTTTAGATCTTCATCTTTATTCTCATAAAAAAATCCGGCTTAGCGGCCATCTTATTAACTAAGATGGCCTGCTTATCCGAAATTTCAGCTATTAATTTTTCAAGATGAGCAATCTGAGATTTCAAACCATAAAATTCCTTAGACATATCATCAAGCTCTTTATTCATGTACTCCATAAAGCCTTTTTGTTCCTTAAGCTCGTTTCTAAAAAAATTATTATGCTCAAATTGTAAAGTCATAAAACTTCTGACGTTGCTTTCAATCTCTTCCAACCTTTTAAGGTGAAGATCACCAAATCTAGGCAGGGCCATAAGGGCAACAAGAAACAAGAGGCAAGCAAAAAGTGGCTAACGGAAAAGAGGGCGAATAAAGCGTCAAGGGTGAAGTGGGGGAGAGGAAAACGAGAGGCAAATGGCAAATAATGTAATGCGAGGGATAAGAGTTTGTGATGGGTACTTGGTATGTTTTGACTTGTGCGTAGACTCCCCGACAACGGCACCAGAAATCCTTCTTGCTACCTCTTGAGCACTTCGTTGGTTTTCCCTTGAAGAGGAAAGGGTGATGCAGTAAAGTAGCGTAAGTATTTCCCTCAGTTTTTGAGAACCAAGGTATCAATCCAGTAGGAGACCACGCTCAAGTCCCTTGTACCTACACAAACAAATAAGAACCTTGCAACCAACATGATAAAGGGGTTGTCAATCCCTTCACGGCCACTTGCAAAAGTGAGATCTGATAGAGATGGTAAGATAATATTTGTGGTATTTTTAGGATAAAGATTAAAAGTAAAGATTGCAAAATAAACGGTAATAGAAATAATGGTAGATTAATATGATAGAGAATAGACCCGGGGGCCATAGGTTTCACTAGTGGCTTCTCTCAAGATAGCATAAGTATTACGGTGGGTGAACAAATCACTGTCGAGCAATTGATAGAATCTAGCATAGTTATGAGAATATCTAGGTATGATCATGTATATAGGCATCACGTCCGTGACAAGTAGATGGACTCCTGCCTGCATCTACTACTATTACTCCACACATCGACCGCTATCCAGCATGCATCTAGAGTATTAAGTTCATAAGAACGGAGTAACGCTTTAAGCAAGATGACATGATGTAGAGGGATAAACTCAAGCAATATGATATAAACCCCATCTTTTTATCCTCGATGGCAACAACACAATACGTGTCGTTTCCCCTACTGTCACTGCGATCGAGCACCGCAAGATTGAACCCAAAGCTAAGCACTTCTCCCATTGCAAGAAAGATCAATCTAGTAGGCCAAACCAAACTGAAAATTCGAAGAGACTTGCAAAGATAACCAATCATACATAAAAGAATTCAGAGGAGATTCAAATATTGTTCATAGATAATCTTGATCATAAATCCGCAATTCATCGGATCTCGACAAACACACCGCAAAAGAAGATTACAGCGAATAGATCTCCAAGAGAATCGAGGAGAACTTTGTATTGAGATCCAAAGAGAGAGAAGAAGCCATCTAGCTAATAACTATGGACCCGAAGGTCTGAGGTAAACTACTCACACATCATCGGAGAGGCTATGGTGTTGATGAAGAAGCCCTCCATGATCAATGCCCCCTCCAGCGGAGCGCCGAAAAAGGCCCCAAGATGGGATCTCACGGGTACAGAATGTTGCGGCGGTGGAAATAGGGTTTTGGATCCTCGTCTGATGTTTCCAGGGTATATGAGTATATATAGGCGAAAGAGGTCGGTCAGGAGAGCTATGAGGGGCCCACGAGGGTGGGGGCATGCCCAGGGGGGCAGGCGCGCCTCCCTGCCTCGTGGCCTCCTCGTTGATTGCTTGACGTCCACTCCAAGTCCTCTGGATCACGTTTGTTCCAAAAATCACGTTCCTGATGGTTTCATTCTGTTTGGACTCCGTTTGATATTCCTTTCCTTGGAAACACTGAAATAGGCAAAAAACAACAATTTGGGTTGGGCCTCCGGTTAATAGGTTAGTCCCAAAAATAATATAAAAGTGTATAATAAAGCTCATTGAACATCTAGAACAGATAATATAATAGCATGGAACAATAAAAAATTATAGATACGTTGGAGACGTATCGGACTGCGTGATGCCTGGACTCCTGAGCTGCCAGAATGGTCCGCAAGCGGCGCTTGAAGGTAACAGCCGCGCTCAGCAAGCCGAAAGGCATGCGAACATAGCTGTGAGGGGGACCCTCACACCGGCCAATGAGCGAAGGCCAGAAACGCTCTTGAGATGCTGCCCTATTGAATCCTGGGATGTCAATGCAGACACGCAACTCGTCGTCCTCGACAGGACACGGAGCTGCGCTAGGTGGTGGGCGGCGGTCGCCGTGTATGGTCCTTGCTTCTTGAAGCTCCTCGGTCGCATTGGTGATGAACTCCTGAGCACCAGGCGCTCCACGCCTTGTGCCCCTTTGGGGGAAACGTGCGGTGAAGCACGCCTCCACGTGGTGCCCGAGCGCCTCTCGTGACATTGGCTAGGTCTAAGGCCCTCCAGAACAGAGCCCCCGAGCCCTGCCTGAGGAGGGAGCCGGGCGCGCCTTCCTATGTGAGGGAGGGAGGAGCCCCGTCCGTGGGCGCAAGTCCTGAGGTGGCGCCGCCGCTCTCCTGAGGCCCTTGGTGGAGCAGCTGCTTCTTCTTCTTCTTCTTCTTCTTCTTCTTCTTCTTCTTCTTGGGGATGGCCTCAAGAGGGTAGATGGCGCCTTCGTTATCTGGGTCTTCGGCTGCTGTATCTTGGTATGTGCGCTCGAGATAGCACACCGCGTCCTTATCCTCATAGGCGACCGTTATGATGTCGGCGGTCCCTGGCATCTTGAGGACATTGTAGCTGTGATGGGTCACTGCCATAAACTTGGCCAGCATTGGATACCCGAGGATGGCGTTGTACGACAGGGGGATGTGGGCGACGTTGAAGTCAATGAGCTCGGTACGATAGTTGTCGCGCTTGCCGAAGGTGACAAGGAGGCGGACCTGCCCTATCGGGGTGGTGGAGCCGTCAGTCACTCCTGAGAAGGGCTTGGTAGGCTGCAGCTGATTGTATGGCACCTAGAGGCGGTCAAACGTCTCGACGGATAGGACATTGAGCCCCGCGCCGCCGTCAATGAGGGTCTTGGTGACTTGGACGTTGCTGATGATGGGAAAGCAGAGCATCGGGAGGGCGCCGGCAGTTGCCGCGCACTTGAGCTGGTTGGACGAGCTGAAGGTAATAGCGCAGTGGACCACCTGAGTGGGCGTGTGGCCTCGAGCCTGGGGAAGGCCGCGTTCACTTCGCGGCCGAACTGCTTGAAGATGCACTGGGAGGCTGGGGCCTGAGCACCACCCAAGATGTAGGCGATGGCACGAGGCTCCTAGAAACCCCTAGCCCCCTCGTCCTGATGGTGGTCGTCCTTCCTCCTTGGTGGTGGCGGCAGCAGAGGGAGGCCAGCGTTGCCCTGAGGATGGTCCTCACGAGGCTGCTCCCTCCAGGCGCCCTCGCGAGGCAGGTCCTGCCAGCGATCCTCACGAGGTCTATCACGCCACTCCTGGCGGGGGCCGCGGTTGTCTCAGCGTCCTCCTCCTCGGTTGTAGCCTTGGTCGTTGCGCTCAGGGCGTCGACCGAAGCGCCTATCGCGGATGGCCTTGAGCTCTTGGCAGTCATTGGTGTTGTGGCTGTGTACGTTGTGGAAGGCGTAGAACGGGCGGCTACTCTTGGACGACTCGGGTTGGTCTCGGATGTGCTTCATCTCCGGCTCAACCGCAAGCATGGCTACTCCCTTGCGCTTTACATCTTTGACCTTGGCCTTCTTGTCTTCCGGGTCGGTGGCTGGAAGCTCGAGGAGAGAGAGGCGCCCTTCCTCAGCTCTTGCGCACTTGGTCGCCATGTTGAACATCTCCAGGGCTGTGCACAGCTCCTCGTGGATGGTGAGCTCCTCCTTCATCTTGACATCGCGGACGCCGTCGGAGAACACAGAGATGATGGCCTCGTCCGTCACCTTGGGGATCTTGAGGCAAACGCTGTTGAAGCGCTGGATGTACTTCTGCAGGGTTTTGCCTGGCTGTTGCTTGATGCGCCGTAGGTCACCCGCAGCCGGCGGGCGGTCGTGAGTGCCCTAAGTTGGCGACGAAATGCTCACGCATCTCGCCCCAGGAGGAGATCGATCCCATGGGCAAGTTCAGAGCCACGAGCGCGCGCCATCCTTGAGGGCCATGGGGAACCAGTTTGCCATGCCCTTCTCGTCGCCGTTGGCTGCCTCGATGCTCAGCTCGCGGAGCTGCAAGAACTCTGGAGGGTCGGGGGTGCCGTCGTAGCTCGGAGGCAGGTCTGGCTTGAACTTGCCGGGCCAGACGATGCTGCGCAGCTCGGGAGTGAAGGCGCGGCAGTCTACTGTGGTCACCGGAGCCCGCCGCGGGGGCGGAGCCTGGTCCTGGTATCCACGCGCCGCCGCCGCAGGCGGCACGCGGTCTTGACGCGGTGGTGCTGGGAGTGCGGGAGCGTTTTCTGGCGGCCGGGGGACTTCTTGGCAGGTTCCTTCTTCGTGCGCGGGCGCCCGGCCTGGCGGGTGATAATCCCCAATTGCAGGGAAT
This sequence comes from Triticum aestivum, assembly GCF_018294505.1. Classification (NCBI taxonomy): domain Eukaryota; kingdom Viridiplantae; phylum Streptophyta; class Magnoliopsida; order Poales; family Poaceae; genus Triticum; species Triticum aestivum. Next base: position 414,729,756 of record NC_057802.1, on the reverse strand, counting down.
CATCGTAACAATTCCCAATGGTGGAAGTGATAAGTATGGAGTGTCGAACCCACAAGGAGCTAAAGGTAAGATCAATATTCTCTCAAGTCCTATCTGCCACTGATACGATTTTACGTACACCGAACGTTTGCTTCCAACTAGAAACGAGAAATAAAACTACGTTGTGGGTATGAAGAGGATAACTTTGCATGATATCGGAAAGATAAAACATAAAAGTAGGTGCTGTTATCATAAAGTTAGAATATATTACTAAATATTATAAATCGCGAGTGTGGAATAATGATGGATCTGTGTGCGGAATTGTCCTAGGCAATTGTTAACAAGACCGGTAGTCGTCATTGCAATTTCATATGAGGGAGAGGCATAAGCTAACATACTTTCTCTTCTTGGATCATATGCACTTATGATTGGAACTCTAGAAAGCATCCGCAACTACTAAAGATCATTAAGGTAAAACCCAACCATAGCATTAAAGCATCAAGTCCCCTTTATCCCATACGCCACAACCCCCTTACTCGGGTTTATGCTTCTGTCACTCAAGCAACCCACTATAAGTGAATCATGAACATATTGCAACACCCTACAGCGGGAATCCCTCACGCTTGCGCGACACGGAGGGCACAATAGGACAACACCAAAATAAAACATACAACTCGTACCAATCTAGATCATCAATCAACCCAAAGACAAAGGATATCTACTCAAAACATCATAGGATGGCAACACATCATTGGATCATAATATGTGGCATAAAGCACCATGTTCAAGTAGGGATTACAGCGGGGTGCGGGAGAGTGGACCACATAAAATAGATGAGGATGGTGATGATGATGGTGATGTTGATGAAGACGATCACCGCGGCGATGATTCCCCTCCCGATGGCACTCCGGCTGCACCGAGAGAGAGAAGGAGAGGTTCTCCCCCTTGTGCTTCCTTCTCCATGGCCTCCCCCCTAGATGGGGATAGGTTCTCCCTCTGGTCCTTAGCCTTCATGGCGCTGATGGCCCCTCCGGGATCCTCCCCCATGGCCTCGGGTGATGATGGCCCCCTCCGGCAGGGTGCTGGAGAGGGCCTAGATTGATTTCTCGTGGCTACAGAGGCATGCGGCGGCGGAACTTCCGATCTAGGCTAATTTTCCGAGGTTTCTGTATTTATAGGAATTTTTGGCGTCGGTCTCACGTCAAGGAGGTGCCCGAGGCATCCACGAGGCTGACTCACGCGCCTGGTGGGGGGCGCCCCCCACCCTCGTGGGCGCCCCGGGACTCTCCTGGCCCAACTCTTTTACTCCGGGGTCTTCTTTTGGTCCAAAAAATAGTCAAAAATTGGCACGTCAATTGGACTCCGTTTGATATTCCTTTTCTGTAAAACTCAAAAACAAGGAAAACAGGAACTGGCAGTTGGCTCTAGGTTAATAGGTTAGTCCCAAAAATCATATAAAATAGCATATAAATGCATATAAAGCATCTATGATGGATAATATAATAGCATGAATACTTCATAAATTATAGATACGTTGGAGACGTATCAGCATCCCCAAGCTTAATTCCTGCTCGTCCTCGAGTAGGTAAATGATAAAAGAAATAATTTAATGAAGTGTGAATGCTAGCAGGTGCACAAGTTTGATTAATGATAATTTCAATCACCTTTTCTAGCATCATTATATGTCATAAAAGTAGCTCATCTCATAAAACTTTTCATGATCAAGTAACAAGCTATTAACGTGTTAAAGTATAGATCATAAACTTTCTTGAAACTAACAAACTGTATGCTCAGTCATCAAACAATTGCAATTCATCTTATTTTCAGGAAGGGTCTATGTCAGGGCTTTGATTTAGCAAACTCCACACACTCAACTATCATTTAATCTTTCACAATTGCTAACACTCACGTGATATTTATGGGTTCAAGGTTTTAATCGGACACAGAGAAAGATAGGGGCTTATAGTTTCGCCTCCCAACCTTTTACCTCAAGGGTAATGTCAACAATAATAGTTCATGATAACTTACATCCAATTGGATATATATATCAGGATCTTTCCAACACAATGTGCTTGCCAAAGGATAAAATGTAAAAAGGAAAGGTGAAGATCACCATGACTCTTGCATAAGGTAGATGATAAAAGTAAAAGATAGGCCCTTCGCAGAGGGAAGCAAAGGTTGTCATGCACTTTTATGGTTGGATGCACAAAATCTTAATGCAAAAGAACGTCACTTTATATTGCCACTTGTGATATGGAACTTTATTATGCAGTCCGTCGCTTTTATTTCTTCCACATCACAAGATCGTATAAAGCTTATTTTCTCCACATTAATAGATCATACATATTTAGAAGGCAATTTTTATTGCATGCACCAATGACAACTTACATGAAGGATCTTACTCAATCCATAGGTAGGTATGATGGACTCTCATGGCAAAACTCGTTTTAAGGGATATTCGGAAGCACAAGTAGTATCTCTACTTGGTGCAAAGAATTTGGCTAGCATGAGGGGGAAAGGCAAGCTCGGCATGTTGGATAATCCATGACAATATATTTTATTTCAGATATAAGAAAACATAACCCATTACGTTGTCTTCCTTGTCCAACATCAACCTTTTAGCATGTCATATTTTAATGAGTGCTCACATTTGCAAAAGATGTCCAGGATAGTATATTTATATGTGAAATCTCTCTTCCTTCAATATTCTTTCATGAATTGTTCAAGTGACCAATTCTACGTTTGCTAACTTTCAATGAGTTTAATACCTATACTTATTATGTGTGAAGTCATTACTCCCCATGTTATAAGCATATGAAACATATATAAATTCATATTTATGACATTCAATTCATTCAACCATTTACTCATAGGATATACGTGAAGCACATGAGTAAATGACAAACTACTCCAAAAAGATATAAGTGAAGAACACTGAGTAGTCAAATAATTAACTAGCCATGGGAGGATTATTTTTCATTCAAGATTTCAGATCCAATGATTCTATTCAAACATCAAGTAAGATTGAAAATACGCTCCAAGCAAAACACATATCATGTGACGAATAAAAATATAGCTCCGAGTAAGGTATACCGATAGTTCTGAAGACGAAAGAGGGGATGCCTTCCGGGGCATCCCCAAGCTTAGGCGCTTGAGTCTTACTTGAGTATTACCTTGGGGTGCCTTGGGCATCCCCAAGCTTAGGGTCTTTCCACTCCTTATTCTCCTCATATCGATATCTCACCCAAAGCTTGAAAACTACAATCACACAAAACTTAACGGAACTTCGTGAGATAGGTTAGTATGATAAAGAGTAAACCATTCACTTTGGTACTGTCAAAGACAAGGTTCATAATTGTTCTCGCACAATTCCTACTGTAACATATCATTTCTACAATTTATATTGAGAAATATAAGCCATAGAAACTAGAAAACAAGCAAACTATGCAATGAAAACAGAATCTGTCAGAAACAGAACAGTCTGTAATGACCTGAACATAAACCATACTTCTGCTACTCCAAAAATTATGAAATAAATTGGTGGACGTGAGGAATTTGTCTATTAATCTTCTGCAAAAAGAATCAACTCAAAATCACTCTTCTGTAAAAAATCGTAGCTAATCCCGTGAGCGCAATGTTTCTGTTTTTTACAGCAAGATCACATTAACTTTCACCCAAGTCTTCCCAAAGGTCTTACTTGGCACTTTATTGAAAAAAAGCTATAAAACATGATTACTACAGTAGCTTAATCATGTAAACACACAAAAATAGTAAGGGTAAATATTGGGTTGTCTCCCAACGAGCGCTTTTCTTTAATGCCTTTTAGCTAGGCATGATGATTTCAATGATGCTCACATAAATGAAAAGAATTGAAACATAAAGAGAGCATCATGAAGAATATGACTAGCACATTTAAATCTAACCCACTTCCTGTGCCTAGGGACTTTGTGAGCACATAATTTATAGGAGCTAGAATCAACTAGCATAGGAAGGCAAAACAAGTATAACTTCAAAACCTTAAGCACATAGAGAGGAAACTTGATATTATTGCGACTCCTACAAGCATATTTTCCTCCCTCATAATAATTTTCAGTAGCATCATGAATTAATTCAACAATATAACCATCACATAAAGCATTATTTTTATAATCTACAAGCATAGAAATTTTCTACTCTCCACATAATCAAAATTCTTCTCATCGGAATAGCGGGATCAGTAGTTCCTAAAGTTGACACTCTTCCAAACCCGCTTTAGATGATAGTATTATTCATACTCCAAAAGATATAAGTGAAGTTCATGGATCATTCTACAATTAATAAATAATAACCAATATCCAAGCTCAAAATATGTAAGTGAAGCACACGAAGCATCCTATAAAACCATACTCAAAAGTTTTAAGTGAAGCACAAATAGCAATTCTATAAGATCATACTTAAAAGATATAAGTGAAGCACATGAAGTATTCTATAAATTGATGAAGGGGAATCTCATACTAGCATGGTTCTTAAATAAAAAACAAAAACACAAAGGACACAAATCATGTGAACAAAACAAAAACCGAGTTATACCGATAATTGTTGAAGAAGAAAGATGGGATGCCAACTGGGGCATCCCCAAGCTTAGATGCTTGAGTATCTTTTAAAATTTTTACTTGGGGTGCCTTGGGAATCCCCAAGATTGAACTCTTGCCTCTCTTTATTCTTCTCATATTGATAGCTCCTCGATCTTCGAACACTTCATCCACACAAAACTTTTAACAAAAACTTTGTGAGATCCGTTAGTATAACAAAGCAAATCACTACTATAAGTACTGTTGCAAACCAATTCATATTTTGTTTTTGCATTATAGCTACTGTAATATAACTTTTCCATGGCTTAATCCACTGATAGAAATCAATAGTTTCATCAAAACAAGCAACCAATGCATCAAAAACAGAATCTGTCTTAAACAGGATAGTCTGTAGTAATATGGAAGTTTAGTAAACTTCTGTAACTCCTAAAATTATGAAATAAAATTGAAAATTTGAACAATTTGTACAGAAGTAATGTGCAAAAAGTTTCAGACCCATTTGACCTTCCAGTAAAAAATGTAAATCATGCACTACAGCCAAAGTTTCTGTTTTTGTTATGCACATAGTAAACAAGCAATCTAATCATCCTAAAACCAAAGCTTGGCACGTTATTTTTATAATAAAATGGATATATACAAGGGGATAATTATTTACAGAGAAACTTCCATGAAAAATTCTACATTGTTTCCGTGAGCATGAACACAAGTGCTGAAGGTCGACCCTCACTTCTTCAATGCATAACTTTCCAATCACTTCTCTTTTTGAAAAACTTTTTAGGCATGAGAGGCAAGTAATAATTTTTTTTGTATTTTCATTCTTTAAAAAAAATATGTTTCACCCACAACTAAACGGAAACAAAAAGGAAAAACAAAATCTACTTAGTCAAGAAAGCAAACAAGCACACACGAGAATATCAACCTCACGCTATTGCTCCCCGGCAACGGCGCCAGAAAAGAGCTTGATAATCCCCAAGTGCAGGGAATCATCGTAGCAATTCCCAATGGTGGAAGTGATAAGTATGGAGTGTCGAACCCACAAGGAGCTAAAGTTAAGATCAATATCTCTCAAGTCCTATCTTCCACTGATACGACTTTACGTACACGAAACGTTTGCTTCCAACTAGAAACGAGAAATAAAACTACGTTGTGGGTATGAAGAGCATAACTTTGCATGATATCGGAAAGATAAAACATAAAAGTAGGTGCTGTTATCATAAAGTTAGAATATATTACTAAATATTATAAATAGCGAGTGTGGAATAATGATGGATCAGTGTGCGGAATTGTCCTAGGCAATTGTTAATAAGACCGGTAGTCGTCCTTGCAATTTCATATGAGGGAGAGGCATAAGCTAACATACTTTCTCTTCTTGGATCATATGCACTTATGATTGGAACTCTAGCAAGCATCCGCAACTACTAAAGATCATTAAGGTAAAACCCAACCATAGCATTAAAGCATCAAGTCCCCTTTATCCCATACGCCACAACCCCCTTACTCAGGTTTATGCTTCTGTCACTCAGGCAACCCACTATAAGTGAATCATGAACGTATTGCAACACCCTACAACGGGAATCCCTCACGCTTGCGTGACACGGAGGGCACAATAGGACAGCACCAAAATAAAACATACAACTCGTACCAATCTAGATCATCAATCAACCCAAAGACAAAGGATATCTACTCAACACATCATAGGATGGTAACACATCATTGCATCATAATATGTGGAATAAAGCACCATGTTCAAGTAGGGATTATAGCGGGGTGCGGGAGAGTGGACCACGTAAAATAGATGAGGATGGTGATGATGATGGTGATGTTGATGAAGACGATCACAGCGGGGATGATTCCCCTCCCGATGGCACTCCGGCGCCACCGAGAGAGAGGAGGAGAGGTTCCCCCCCTTGTGCTTCCTCCTCCATGGCCTCCCCCCTAGATGGGGAGAGGTTCTCCCTCTGGTCCTTGGCCTTCATGGTGATGATGCCCCCTCCGGGATCCTCCCCCATGGCCTCGGGTGATGATGGCCCCCTCCGGCAGGGTGCCAGAGAGGGCCTAGATTGATTTCTCGTGGCTACAGAGGCTTGCGGTGGTGGAACTTCCGATCTAGGTTAATTTTCCGAGGTTTATGTATTTATAGGAATTTTTGGCGTCGGTCTCACGGCAAGGAGGTGCCCGAGGCGTCCGTGAGGCAGGCCCACGCGCCTGGGGGGGGGGTGGGCGCGCCCCCCACCCTCATGGGCGCCCCGGGACTCTCCTGGCCCAACTCTTTTACTCTGTGGTCTTCTTTTGGTCCATAAAAACTCATCAAAAATTGGCACGTCAATTGGACTCCGTTTGATATTCCTTTTCTGTAAAACTCAAAAACAAGGAAAAAACATGAACTGGCACTGGGCTCTAGGTTAATAGCTTAGTCCCAAAAATCATATAAAATAGCATATAAATGCATATAAAACATCTAAGATGGTTAATATAATAGCATGAATACTTCATAAATTATGGATACGTTGGAGACGTATCAGTGGGTCACACCGCGGGGCCACGCGTCTTGGCGCGAGGGCGCCGTCTTGATGCGGAGGTGGTGGAGGCGCTCTGTGAGCTACATCGCCCGTAGCTGGAGGTGGGCAAGGCGACGAGAGAGACGGTGCAGGAGAGCCCCCAGCAGCGCTGACGAGCTCGGTGATGCGGTCCAGCCAGTCCTCGTAGAGGTCGTCGACCGGGCGGTAACGCAGGAGCTCGCGTGCCGTGAGTAGCGTGGCCTGCGCGTCCGTGGGTGCGTGACGAGCGTGGGACGACGAGCCGGCCAGAGTCAGTGACGGGGTGGCGGTGCGTCCATCTCGCCACACGGAGGGGTGCAGCGACGAAGCTTGCTGCTCGTTCCCCACCAGGCCGGTGGCGACGTTGGCAGCGGGTGATCGAGAACGGCGGGGAGGTCCACCAATGGGCGCCGTCTGAGTGACGCGAGCAGCAAGGGCGGCCCGGCGCTCAGCACGGGCTCGACGAGCGTCTGCCATGGATACGGCGGAGCAGGGGAGCGTGGATCGACGGAAGAAAGGCTTCAGCGCACCCCTACCTGGCACGCCAAATGTTGGATTCTGGGTTCCGCCAAACCCTTGAGGTTCGAACAGTAGGGTGCGCACAAAGAACTCTCTCTCCCTAGCTCGCTCCCGCAACGATCTCAAGGCCTAGCTCGCCGAACCCAAGGAACAAGAGACACAATAGTTTATACTAGTTTGGGCCACTGATGTGGTGTAATACCCTACTCCAGTGTGGTGTGGTGGATTGCATTGCTGGCTGAGGATGAACAAGTACAAGGTATGAACAGCCTCCTGAGGAGAGGTGTTCTTGAGCTCGGGGAGCTGGTGAGTGTGAGGATGGTCTGAATGATCCGTCCCCCTCTATGGTGGTGGCTCGTCCTATTTATAGGGGCCCTGGTCCTCTTCCCAAATGTTAGGTGGGAAGGGATCCCACAACGGCTAATTTTGAAGGGAGACAACTAGTACAAGTTATCCTGACAAAAGGTGGTCTTCACCTGCCAAAGGCTCTGGTGGTGACGCTGCTGTGGGCTCCGTGGTGACCTCCGTCCCGCCGTCCTGCTAGTTTTGGTCTCGTTGCACCGATATGGAAACCTTTGCCTAATGCCTCGGGACTCCTCGCCTGCGCCTGCCTCTTTAGCACCAAAGAGGAAACTGGTACACTGCGCTCGCTGGCGCTCGCCTGGCCTTGGTCGTCATGGCTCACGTCATGCACACCTCGCGAGGTGCCCCTTGCCTTGATATCTCCGCTCCTCGGGAGCCCGCCTAGCGAGGCCGCCCCCGAGGAGGCCTTGCGTCATCCGCCTCGCGAGGCTAGGCCCCTTGCGAGGGTCTTGAGTGGTTTCTGCTGAAGATGGGTCGTATCAGGCCGCTGGTGGAGCCATGCCGTGGGCCGCAGACAGGCAAGTCTGGGTACCCCCGTTCCCAGGACGCCGACACTTGCCGGATCTGTTTTTGAGTGCAATCTTGTTTGCGTAATCATGATGCCTCAAAGAAGATATTATGATGCTCCTTACCCCAATATTTTGCTTGAAATTGAGAAAAGTACTAAGGAATATATGACGACACAATTTGAGCATAATAAGTATTTTACCGAAGAACTTAAGGAGCGCTCTATTTTGCTAGATGCTATTACAAAACAACTTGATGATATTAGTAGAGAAGTTTGCAATCTCCAATCTAAGTATGCTTTTGCTGAAAGTTTGCTAGGAAAAAAATCCGATGCACAAGCTACCTTAGTAAATCAAATGATGGCCGCTAAACCAATCTTGTTAGAAGATAAAAATGATGAAAATCTTAAAGTGATTGGTGTTTCTTCTATTGATTCCTTGTTTAGTAAAGTTAAGACTGATGAAAAAGGGGCTGGAGAAGACTCAACTTTAGCTAGAAGGCGTCCTGATAATTCTGAGGGTGAAAATCTTGTTGAGAAAATTGATTAAAGTGGGTTTGAAGAGGTCAAGACTTTAACTAGCGATGCACCCATTCTTTTGGAATACAAAGACTTTAATTATGATAGTTGCTCTTTGATTGATTGTATTTCTTTGTTGCAATCCATGATAAATTCACCCCATGCCTATGAACAAAATAAAGCTTTTACTAAACATATTGTTGATGCTATGATGAAACCTTTTGAAGAAAAGTTGGAATTAAAAGTTTCAATTCTTAGAAAATTACATGATGAATGGGAACCTACTATCAAAGTCAAGATTAAAAATTATGAGTGTTTTGCTTTGTGTGACTTGGGTGCTAGTGTTTCTACAATTCCTAAATCTTTATGTGATTTGCTTGGTCTTACCGATATTGAAGAATGCTCTTTAAATTTGCACTTGGCGGATTCTACTATTAAAAAGCCTATGGGAAGAATTAATGATGTTCTTATTCTTGCAAATAGGCATTTTGTGCTCATAGACTTTATTGTTCTTGATATTGATTGCAGTCCGTCTTGTCCAATTATTCTTGGTAGACGATTTTTACGCACTATCGTTGCCGTGATTGATATGAAAGAAGGCAATATTAAGTTCCAATTTCCACTAAGGAAGGGTATGGAACACTTACCTAGAACAAGTATTAGGCCACCATATGAATCAATCATGAGGGTATCTTATGGATCTCTAAACAAAGATGACGAAACTTAGATCCTTGCTTTATGCCTAGCTAGGAGCGTGAAACAATAGCGCTTGTTGGGAGGCAACCCAATGAATAAAATTTATTTTTGATTTTTGCTTTCTGTTGTTTAGTGTTTGCACAATTATGCTACTGTAATGATTGTGTTTTCTGTGTTTTAATTAGTGTTTGTGCCAAGTAGAGCCTTTAGGATCTTCTTGTGTGAAAGTTGTTTCATCTTGCTGAAAAAACAGGAACTTTTGCGTCCGGAGTTACAATCTTTAAAAATCACAGAAGCGACGGAAAATTCTGAATTTTTTTACAGTAGATTGATAAACACATTTTTCCATGCTAGATGTGTTATTCTCACGATGAGTGTTTATTCACTTCTCATTACACGAGAGTAAGGCAAAGGTATTAGGGATGCCCAGTCCCGAAATGAAAAATGAATTTACTTTATGTTGTCAATTAATAAATTCCTTGGAAAGTGTTCGTATGGAAGGCAACCGTGGATACGGCTAGCCATGGAAAGTGAAAGTATGGTGGAAAAAGGAATAAACTTTACTTTCTGTTTGGGGACCGCCTATGATATATCTAGCATGGAAAGTGTTGCTAACTCTAAGTCGTTTTTGTTGGTGGGAAAGGCACACCTCCCAAAATGTTTTATCTCTAAGTTTTTCGCTTTGAGCTCTGGCACCTCTACAAATCCCTACTTCCCTCTACGAAGGGCCTTTTTTTACTTTATGCAATTTTTTTTTGAATTTGAGTCTCCATCTTCTCTTATAAAAGCACCAACTAGGAGGCAATATGATCGTACTTGAGTATTGGGTGTAGCTAATATGCGAGTGTGTTTCATGAATGGATTAATGATTGAGCATGATGAGCTAGGGATAACTTACTTTAGCGTTGATATTTTGAAAGACATGGTTGCTTGTTGATATGCTTGAGTATTTAAGTCATCATGTCAAAATTAGACTATTGATTTGAATCATATAAAAGTCCAAATGTCCATGCTATAAAGGAAAGAATATGATATGACATGTTAGGCAGCATTGCACATCAAAAATTCGGTTTTTATCACTTACCTACTCTAGGACGAGCAGGAGTTAAGCTTGGGGATGCTGATACGTCTCCAACGTATCTATAATTTTTTATTGTTCCATGTTGTTATATTATCAATCTTGGATGTTTTATAATCATTTTATAGTCATTTTATATCATTTTTTGGTACTAACCTATTGACATAGTGCCAAGTGCCAGTTGTTGTTTTCTGCATGTTTTTTTACTTCGCAGGAAATCAATACCAAACGGATTCCAAATGCAACGAAACTTCACAGAGATTTTGTATGGACTAGAAGACACCCAATGGGCCAAGGCTGCGCCTGGGGGGTGCTCCGAGGGGAGCACAACCCACCAGGGTGCGCCAGGAGGCCCAGGCGCGCCCTGGTGGGTTGTGCCCACCTCGGGTGCCCCTCGGACCGCCTCTTTGCTCTATAAATACCCCAATATTCCAGAAACCCTAGGGGAGTCAACGAAAATCAATTCCAGCCGCCGTAGAGTCGAGAACTACCAGATCCAATCTAGACACCATCACGGAGGGGTTCACCACTTCCATTGGTGCCTCTCCGATGATGCGTGAGTAGTCCTTTGTAGACCTAAGGGTCCGTAGTTAGTAGCGAGATGGATTCCTCTCTCTCGTTTGATTCTCAATACAGTGGTCTCTTGGAGATCCATATGATGTAACTCTTTTTGCGGTGTGTTTGTTGGGATCTGATGAACTTTGAATGTATGATTAGTTATACCTTTTTTATATCCATGAAAGTTATTTGAGTTTCTTTGATATCTTATATGCATGATTGCTTATGTCCTCGTATTTCTTCTCCGATATTTGGGTTTTGTTTGGCCAACTTGATCTATTTATCTTGCAATGGGAAGAGGTGCTTTGTAGTGGGTTCGATCTTACGGTGGTTGATCCCATTGACAGAACGGGAACCGACACGTATGTGTCGTTGCTACTAAGGATAAAATGATGGGGTCTATTTCTACATAAATAGATCTTGTCTACATCATGTCATCGTTCTTATTGCATTACTTCGTTTCTCCATGGACTTAACACACTAGATGCATGCTGGATAGCGGTCGATGTGTGGAGTAATAGTAGTAGATGCAGGCACGAGTCGGTGTACTAATCTTGGACGTGATGCCTATATAATGATCATTGACTGGATATCGTCATGGTTATTTGAAGTTCTATCATTTGCCCAACAGTAATTTGTTTACCCACCGTTTGCTATTTTTCTCGAGAGAAGCCACTAGTGAAACCTACGGCCCCCGGGTCTCTTTCTCATATTATTTGCCTTTGCGATGTATTTTCCTTTGCTTTTATTTTCAGATCTACTAAACCAAAAATACAAAAATACCTTGCTGCAATTTATTCTTATTATTTTATTTGGTGTTCGATCTATCAATCTATTACAACTTTCTCCCGTCCACGTGTCAATTTCTGGCGCCGTTACCCGAAAGGGATTGACAACCCCTTTAACTAGTCGGGCTGCGAGTGGTTGTTATTTGTGTGCAAGTGATGTTTACGTTGTGTTGCTTGGTTCTCTTACTGGTTCGATAACCTTGGTTTCATTACTGAGGGAAATACCTACCGCTGCTGTGTTGCATCACCCCTTCCTCTTTGGGGAAATACCGACGTAGTCCTAGCAGACATCAATTGTTCATTCGGGATTTAAACACATCACACACCACCGTACCCATACATATTTTTGGGCCGCATGCAGTGTATACGGGGTCTTCGACCAACCATGTCTCCCTCGTGCGGTTTTTTGTGATGACACGCATATCTATGGGCTCCCCGAGTGTATATATATCATCCCTTTGACCAATAATGAGGGGTATGTGTTGGCCATGAATGGATTCCTCCTCATTCGTGTTAGGGCCGGTCACCGTCACATGTCGCTCAACCAAAGCTCGAGCTCATGAGTTGTCAGGATTCCCTCCCACATGCTCGGATTGCTGGGTTCGACTTACATCATACTCTGCGTATCTCGTCCTTCACTACCTTGCCTTCATGGTGTTGGAGAACGTAGTATTTCAAAATTTTGCCTACGATCACAGAAGATCTATCTAGAAGAAGTATAGCAACGAGAGGGGAGAGTGTGTCCAAGTACCCTCGTAGACCGAAAGCGGAAGCGTTAAGTAACGGGGTAGATGTAGTCGAACGGCTTCGCGGTCCAACCGATCAAGTACCGAACGCACGACACCTCCGCGATCTGCACACGTTCAGCTCGGTGACGTCCCTCGAACTCTAGATCTACCTGAGGCCGAGGAAGAGTTCCATCAGCACGACGGCGTGGTGACGGTGATGATGAAGTTACCAGTGCAGGGCTTCGTCTAAGCACTACGACGATATGACCGAGGTGTAAAATTGTGGAGGGGGGCACCGCACATGGCTAAAGATCAACTTGTGTGTCTATGGGGTGCCCCCTCCCCCGTATATAAAGGAGGGAGGAGGGGAGGGTCGGCCGGCCCCTAGGGCGCGCCCCAAGAGGGGAATCCTACTAGGACTCCAAGTCCTAGTAGGAATCCACCAAGAGGGAGAGAGGGGGAAGGAAATGAAGAGGGGGAAGGGAAGGAAAGGGGGGTGCGCGCTCCCTTCCCCTAGTCCAATTCGGACCCAAGGGAGGCGCGCGGCCAGCCCCTTCTGGCCCTTCCTCTCTTCCCACTAAGGCCCATAGAAGCCCATTAGTTCTCCCAGGGGTTCCGGTAACACCTTCCGGCACTCCAGTTTTATCCGAAACTCTCCGAAACACTTCCGGTGTCCGAACAACATGGTCGAATATATCAATCTTTATGTCTCGACCATTTCGAGACTCCTCTTCATGTCCGTGATCACATACGGGATTCTGAACAACCTTTGGTACATCAAATCACATAAACTCATAATACCAATCGTCATCGAACGTTAAGCGTGTGGACCCTACGGGTTCGAGAACTCTGTAGACATGACTGAGACACCTCTCCGGTCAATAACCAATAGTGGAACCTGGATGCTCACATTGGCTCCTACATATTCTATGAAGATCTTTATCGGTCAAACCGCACAACAATATACGTTGTTCCCTTTGTCATCGGTATGTTACTTGCCCGAGATTCGATCGTTGGTATCACCATACCTAGTTCAATCTCATTACCGGCAAGTCTCTTTACTCGTTCCGTAATGCATCATCCCACAACTAACTCATTAGTCTCATTGCTTGCAAGGCTTATTGTGATGTGCATTACCGAGAGGGCCCAGAGATACCTCTTCGACAATCGGAGTGACAAATCCTAATCTTGATCTATGCCAACTCAACAAACACCATCGGAGACACCTGTAGAGCATCTTTATAATCACCCAGTTACGTTGTGACGTTTGATAGCACACTAAGTGTTCCTCCAGTATTCGGGAGTTGCATAATCTCATAGCCAGAGGAACATGTATAAGTCATGATGAAAGCAATAGCAACAAACTAAACGATCATAGTGCTAAGCTAACGGATGGGTCTTGTCCATCACATCATTCTCTAATGATGTGATCCCGTTCATCAAATGACAACACATGTCTATGGCTAGGAAACACAACCATCTTTGATAAACAAGCTAGTCAAGTAGAGGCATACTAGGGACACTCTGTTTGTCTATGTATTCACACATGTACTAAGTTTCCGGTTAATACAATTCTAGCATGAATAATAAACATTTATCATGATACAAGAAAATGTAAATAACAACTTTATTATTGCCTCTAGGGCACATTTCCTTCACATGGTTGTTGTCCGTATCGAGAGGTAGGCACCACATCTAAATTGTACATTATTCTATATTGAAAACACACATCACCCCTTCCCAACGTACATCATTTTGGGTGGCATGCAAGAGGTGCTGGTTTTGTGGTCCCTCTCATGCGATTTTTATGATGGTTCAATCTATTGGCCCAAGCGGTTTATCGACAACAACAACTGTCGTTTGACCAAACGATAGATTCATTGGTTCGTCTTATTGTAGGTCATGGCGACATGCATGTATGACCAAAGTATCGATCATTATGTGCATCCGCCCCGCTGACACGAAGTGGGAGGTGGTGGGCCAAGCATCCTAGCTAGGTACGACATTATGTCATTATATATATATATATATATCCAAGGGTGCTATCGGTTTTGCGAGGCAGGTGCCACCAATGTTATGCATTGTGTATTTAAAGTTTTAAACATCCCCAATATTCCTACATATGTTTGGCCACTTCCAGGTGGTTCTTGACTTCTGGCCCCTCTCATCGATCTTCGACGACGCGCCCAACGATGGGCCCGCGTGGTCAAAGTTGTGCATTGGAATTTTGAACATCACAGACCACCCTTTTCACTCATATATATTTGGGCCACATGCTGGTGTGGCTGTCTTATGACCCTTTCTAAGGTTTTTTCTGCTACAAAAACTATGTTGACGCTCAACGGACATGGGTATAATATCTTAACCGTGTGCGATACAAGTGCGCTGTGAATCACCACGCCTGCGCAAGCGCGAGAAAAGGTGGAGGTACTGGCTCAACCGTGTGTGATGCAAGTGCGCTGTAAAATCACCACGACCGTGCAAACGCAAGCAAAGGGTGGAGGTACTGGCTTAACCGTGTGCGATGCAAGTGCGTTGTAAAATCACCACCTATGCAAGCTAAAGGCAGGTAAGTTTATTTGGAAATTAGGACGAACCGTGTGCGGTAGACCAGCTAGCTAGAAATATAAAAACAAACTACCCGCCTTGAGCGTTGCAAAAATCGGCGGTTCCGCCACTCTTCCTTATTATCGTACACGCATGTTGTTATTGGACCATGCGCAATCTTGGGCACTCCTGCCCCGCATCAATTCCTTTACCCAAATTTTAGTAGCCGCCATACTTCAACCGTCGCCCACACTCCTCCAGCACCGACCTTATAGTAAAATTGCAGTAGCCGAGGCATTTGAACCGTCGCCCTCCCTCATCCACCACCATCTCCACCAACCATTACTAAAAATTTCAGTAGCCGCGGCGTATACTCAAACACCCCCCTCCACAATGCCCCACCTGCCCCCTCCCCCCTCGAACCCTAGCTCGCGGCCGGCGCCGGCGCCGCGGCCAACCCCTGCCGGTCTGCCTGTTCCTCCTAGCTTAGATAATAAAGTTCAGGTTACCCAGCGATTCCCATACCGTCGTGCCACTCCCCTGAGTTTTTAGATGAGGCCAAGAAGAGGGTTATCATGGCCTCTCCAGCGGACGTTGGCGAGGTGGCCGCCGTTCGCCCCAACCTGTCGATCCTGGAGCAACACGTCGCCACGGGAGCTAGCGAAGACGTTGACTATGTTGCCATGCCGAATGCTTCATGCTAGCAGGCTAGCGTATTAGTGTATCTCAGGAAAGCTGGCTATGACATCGAGCTTGTCCACAGCAACGGCTTCACGTGGGCCATTTCACAGGTTAAGTGTCCATCCCCAACCCCTCTGGTTCGACCGCTGTCGATCTCTTCGACGGCCCTGCCGCTGATATCCTCCGCCAAGCGGTCAAGGATTTGCGATCTTTATATGCCATCGAGCCCATTTTGTCATTTCTGAAGGACACGTTCTATGGCGGCGGCTTGGGATCCTCAATTGCCAAGTCAGATCTCATCGACCATGACCACGGCCACGAGGAGGGCACCCACGAAGGTTCTTCCAAGGTGAAACAACCCATTTGTGACATCAGAGAGCACACCATGCGTCTGTGCTCTTACAACTAGAAGGATCCCGTCCATGAAATGTGAGGCAACATTCTATCAGCAAATCTTACCTTTTCTAGCTTGCCAACCTATACCCTTTGTTGTAGTAGCATTTGTCGTGCGGTGCTTTAACTGTGCCATGTTTAATTATTTCAGTTATGCAAAAATGTATTGTTCAATAGGGCTATGTGATGTTTAAGTGTGAATTTTCCACTTCAGTTTCACGAATGGCTATATTTGGTTGTTTATAGTGAGTAGATGCCTTGTTTATCTATATTTGGTTGTTAGGTTGGTTGGAGTGAGCATTTTTCCAGTTACCGAGCGGATGCCTTGTTTATATGTATTTGGTTCTTAGTTTGGTTGCAGTGAGCATTTGTCCAGTTATCAACCAGATGCCTTGTTTATCTGTTTTTGGTTGTTAGGTTGCTTCTTTAAAATTTGTCTAGTTATCAAGCAGATGCCTTGTTTATCTGTATCTGCTTGTTAGGTTTGTTACAGTGAGCATTTGTCTAGTTTTCAAGCATATGCCCTGTTTATCTGTATTTTCTTGTTACGTTGGTTGCAGTGAGACTCTGTCCAGTTTTCAATGGCGATATTTGGTTGTTATACTGGTCATTTATGCCTTGTTTATTTCAGTCATTCACAATGTGTTGTTCATTATGTGCAAGTCGGAATTGTGCCGCTCGACTACATTAATACCAGTTTGAACAACTATATTTGGTTCTAGTTATTCCTGGTGTAGTTAACACATGCCCTTTATTTCGGTTTTACACATTTATCCAGTGTGATGTTTAAGCATTAACTACGTTCTATTCATTTTCAACAATACCAGTTTGAATTGCAATATTTAATGGCTGTTAAGCCTCCTGTCGGTAACATTGCCTTCCATTTTATATCTGCTTTAACAGCATGCTGAAACCAACGCATTCAAGCTATCATTTGGAGATGATGTTGTTTACCTTTTCTATATTTGTTTGATGTTAAGGTTGTGTACTTATCATGCCTTTCCACTACTTATGCAGGACAACAACGGGAGTGGCCACCATTTTTCGCCGAGGTTAGCTTCATCCCTCGGCTTGTATTCCCCCCATCGTTCCATAATGTAGTGCATATAGATCCAGGCATGGACACTTGTTAGCTTCTAATATTGACTTGTTGCATGTAGGTACATACGCCCTTGGCAAGGATACACGCATCGACCCTTTTTGCGTATGTGGCAATGAGATATTCATGAACAAGCATCAAGTGAGGAAACTGATAAGGATTATTAGCAAAAAGATACAAATGGTGGCAAGCAAATTATTTGTTTATGCTCTATCCAACACAACCGTGAGCTGTAGGATGGTAACTACAAACTCTGCAGCCTTCTCTTTTTACTGCCCATAATGAGTTGTTAGACAACAATGTCTGAATCTTTTTCGTTCGAAGTGGTTCTAGAAGCAGTTCACTCAAGATTACCTCGCAAAGTACATGATTGGTGGACACGCAATTAAGGTTAAAGTATTTCATCCAGACTACAACGAGCATCGAGAAGTCGTAATGAAGACAGTGAAGCATGGACGGGCAGCCATCACAAGGGGTTGGCCTAGAGTCGTGCGTGCATTACGCATGGAGGAGGGCACAATATGGGCATTCCGCTTCACCTTCTCCAGCAACCAGAATGTCTTTCGCCTCTCTCTTTATAGTCTTTAGTACAACTGTGGTTCATCATTCTTTACTTGGTGTTTCTATAGATCTTCAGTATATGTACCCGTGCATCGAATTATGCATTCGTGGTTGAACCTATATTTGTAATAAACATGGTTGGATATGAAATAAGTGATTCCTACTTTCAAATTCAAAACATGTGATTTTTAAATTAGGGATTACATTGCACACGGTTTGCGAAAGCGAAACGTCTGCGATAGACGTGGAGATCAGAAACGTTTCTAGGATCCACTATGTGTGCGATCAATCTCCACTGCACACACGAGATCCTCTGGAAAACTGTTTGCGTCAGGCCACCTTGTGCAAACATTTACCACATAAAAATAGTGTGTGATGGACGGCCTTTGCCACACAGTTTCTTCTATGCACCGTGTGTGATGCATTCAATAACGCAAACGATAAAATTGTTAATATCGTGTGCAATGGCAATGCTATCACAAACGGTTTAACAGGGAAAATTGTGTGTGATGTACCTGTGAACAGAAACGTTTTCCTTGGAGCGACTGTGTGGGATGTACATATGAACGGAAACGTTTAGCGGGGACTGACTGTGTGGGATGTACTTGCGATCGGAAACAATTTCGCCTGTATAACTGTATTTTTAGCTCTACTATACGTAATACCATATTTGAGTGCTCGCCGGTCACACACGACCTCATTTTGTCGAGCGTGTGTGCCAGGAGGGCATATCCCCGACGGTTTCTGGGTCATGTGGGAAGGACCCCCTATCGCCGTCACTCACTTGGGGACTATTCGGAACGCCGTCGCGGAAAGGGGTTAAAAACCGTTTGTATAGCACCGACGCGTACCAGTGGAAAATGAAAGTATTCCCTATGCCTCAGCCATAGGTTCTATTATGTATGCCATGATGTGTACTAGACCTGATGTGTGCCTTGCCATAAGTTTGGCAGGGAGGTACCAAAGTAATCCAAGAGTGGATCACCTGACAGCGGTCAAGAATATCCTGAAGTACTTGAAAAGGACCAAGGATATGTTTCTCGTTTATGGAGGTGACGAAGAGCTCGTCGTAAAGGGTTACATCGATGATAGCTTCGACACAGATCCGGATGACTCTAAGTCACAAACTGGATACGTATTTATATTGAATGGTGGAGCTGTCAGTTGGTGCAGTTCCAAGCAGAGCGTCATCGCGGGATCTATAGGTGAAGCGGAGTACATAGCTACTTCGGAAGAAGCACATGAAGGAGTCTGGATGAAGGAGTTCATATCCGATCTGGGTGTAATACCCAGTGCATCGTGTCCAATGACAAACTTTTGTGACAACACTGGAGCAACTGCCTTAGCGAAGGAATCCAGGTTTCACAAGAGATCCAAACACATCAAGAGACGCTTCAACTCTATTCGTAAAAAGGTCAAGGATGTAGTCATAGAAATTTGCAAAATACATACGGATCTGAATGTGGCAAACCCGTTGACTAAACCTCTTCCACGGGAAAAACATGATTAGCACCAAGACTTCATGGGTGTTAGATTCATTACTTTGTAATGTAGAATATTGAATCTAATGCAAGTGGGAGACTGTTGGAAATATGCCCTAGAGGCAATAATAAAGTGATTATTATTATATTTCCTTAGTCATGGTAAAAGTTTATTATTCATGCTAGAATTGTATTGACCAGAAACTTAAATACATGTGTGGATACATAAACAAATACTGTATCCCTAGTAAGCCTCTACTAGACTAGCTCGTTGATCAAGAGATGATTAAGGTTTCCTAACCATAGACATGTGTTGTCACTTGATAACGGGATCACATCATTAGGAGAAAGATGTGATGGACAAGACCCATCCGTTAGCATAGCATATGATCGATCAGTTTATTTCTATCGCTTTCTTAATGTCAAATACATATTCTTTGACCATGAGATCATGCAACTCCCGGATACCGGAGGAATACCTTGTGTGCTATGAAACGTCACAACATAACTGGGTGATCATAAAGATGCTCTACAGGTATCTCCGAAGGTGTCTGTTGAGTGGCATGGATCGAGATTGGGATTTGTCACTCCATGTATCAGAGAGGTATCTCTGGGCCCTCTCGGTAATACAGCAACACAAGAAGCTTGCAAGCAAAGTGACTTAGGAGTTATTTATGTGATGATGTATTACGAAACGAGTAAAGAGACTTTCCGGTAACGAGATTGAACTAGGTATGGAGATACCGACGATCGAATCTCGGGCAAGTAACATACCTACAGACAAAGGGAATTTTTGTATGTTGTCATAAAGGTTTGATCGATAAAAATCTTCGTAGAATATGTAGGAACCAATATGGGCATCTAGGTCCCGCTATTGGTTACTGGCCGGAGAGGCATCTCTGTCATGTCTACATCATTCTCGAACCCGTAAGGTCCGCACGCTTAATGTTTGTTGACGATATAGTATTATATGAGTTATCTGAGTTGGTGACTGAATGTTGCTCGGTGTCCTGGATGAGATCACGGACATGACGAGGAGCTCCGTCCACATGTAAAGATTGATATATAGGACGATGCTATTTGGTCACCTGAAAGGTTCCAGAATGTACCAGGTAATCATCGGATCACCGGAAGGGGTTCCTGGAGGCCCTGGAAGGTAAATGTGCCATATGGGCCAAACGACAGGAGCACACCACCCCACAAGGGGCTGGCGCACCCCTCCTCTGGCTGCAGGCCTTGGGAGAAAAGGAAGGAGGGGAGTCGGCCTTCCCTCTCCTTCCCTTTCCTCCCCCCCGAGAGCAAATAAGGAAGGGGGCGCCATAGGGCAGGTGCCCAAGGGGGCTGCGGCCACCCTTGGGGCTCACCTTAGCTGCCTCCCCTCCCACCACCTATATATATATATGAGAGGGAGGGGCGCCACACACCCACGACAATCCCCAAGCCGTGTGCGGTGCCCCTCTCCCCGGTTTCATCCCACCTTCAAGTTTTTTGCAGTGCACGGCGAAGCCCTGCGGGAACCAGTTCACCACCACCGTCATCACGCCATCGTGCTGCCGGAACTCATCTACTACTTCGCCTCTCTTGCTTGATCAAGAACTCGAGGACGTCATTGAGCTGAACGTGTGCTGAATGTGGAGGTGTCGTACGTTTGGTACTTGATCGGTTGGATCGTGAAGGTGTACGACTACATCAACCGCGTTGATAAAGGCTTCCGCTTAACGGTCTACGATGTACATAGACATACTCTCCCCTCTCGTAGCTATGCATCTCCATGGATAGATCTTGCGTGTGCATAGAAATTTTTTGTTTTCCATGCAACGTTCCCCAACAGGATGTAGGTTAAGGAGGTGTTTGTGGGCCCCACAGCCCATTAGGGCGCGCCCTAGAGTCTAGTGAGCACCACCTTCATCTTCTGGTGTACTCTAGAAGCTTCCAGGGTCTCTTATCACCAGAAAAAAATCTCCAAAAAGTTTCGTGGCATTTGGACTTCATTTGGTATTGATATTCTGCAAAGTAAAAAAACAAGAAAAAATACAGCAATTGGCACTGGGCACTAGGTTAATAGGTTAGTCCCAAAAAATGATATAAAGTTGCTAGTAAAAGTATATAAAACACCAAGATTGATACTTTACCAACATGGAACAATCAAAAATTATAGATATGTGATGTCTACTACACAACCTTCTTGTTGTAGACGTTGTTGGGCCTCCAAGTGCAGAGGTTTGTAGGACA
Source organism: Triticum aestivum (assembly GCF_018294505.1). Classification (NCBI taxonomy): domain Eukaryota; kingdom Viridiplantae; phylum Streptophyta; class Magnoliopsida; order Poales; family Poaceae; genus Triticum; species Triticum aestivum. The sequence goes on along the minus strand of NC_057802.1, from coordinate 414,707,921 downwards.
GTAGCAAATTTCCCTCAAGTGGATGACCTAAGGTTTATCAATCCATGGGAGGCGTAGGTTGAAGATGGTCTCTCTCAAACAACCCTGCAACCAAATAACAAAGAGTCTCTTGCGTCCCCAACACACCCAATACAATGGTAAAATGTATAGGTGCACTAGTTCAGCGAAGAGATGGTGATACAAGTGCAATATGGATGGTAGATATAGGTTTTTGTAATCTGAAAATATAAAAACAGCAAGGTAACTAATGATAAAAGTGAGCCTAAACGGTATTTCAATGCTAGGAAACAAGTCCTAGGGTTCATACTTTCACTAGTGCAAGTTCTCTCAACAATAATAACATAATTGCGTCATATAACTATCCCTCAACATGCAACAAAGAGTCACTCCAAAGTCACTAATAGCGGAGAACAAACGAAGAGATTATGGTAGGGTACGAAACCACCTCAAAGTTATTCTTTCCGATCAATCCATTGGGCTATTCCTATAAGTGTCACAAACAGCCCTAGAGTTCATAGTAAAATAACACCTTAAGACACACATCAACCAAAACCCTAATGTCACCTAGATACTCCAATGTCACCTCAAGTATTCGTGGGTATGATTATACGATATGCATCACACAATCTCAAATTCATCTATTCAACCAACACCTATAACCTCAAAGAGTGCCCCAAAGTTTCTACTGGAGATTCAAGACGAAAACATGTGCCAACCCCTATGCATAGGTTCATGGGCGGAAGCCGCAACTTGATCACCAAAACATACATGTCGGGTGGTAGGTGTGACATATGCCAATGGGTGGCTTATCATTGTGGGAGCCAGTAAAACATCGCCGGTGCCTGGAAATGGGATGAGGCGAAGACATGCACACCGGCGGATCTTACCCAGGTTCGGGGCTCTCCGTGGAGATAACACCCCTAGTCCTGCTCTGCGGGGTCTCCGCATGATCACTAGATCAATACAAGTAGCTACAAGTGCTCCTTGAGCTGTTTGGCTAGAGGAAGAAGAAGGGCAAGGCTAACTCTCCTTTTCTCTCTATGTGGTGTGTGGAATTCTATGAGATCAACCTTTGCATGCGTGTCCCGGGGGGTTTATATAGGCCTACCCCCAGGGGTACAATGGTAATCCAGCTGGGCGTGGGTTCCAGCCGTCAGTGTCTATGTTCGCCGGCTTCTCCGCCGGTCATAGGGGCCCGCCGACTGGTGGGTCCCGCCGGCTGCCAGCCTCTTGGCCGGCAGGCCGGCCCCACTACTTGGGGGCTTTGTCGGCGGCTGGTTACTGTTGCGTCGCCTCTGATGACGAGGGCTTTGTCGAGGTAAGCGTGGCTACAGTGTCACCGCCTTGCGAGCTCTCCTTGTAGCCTTACCTCGTCTTGTCTCCTTAATGGGGCGCATGCTTTGAGGGAGGGAGGTAGCCGGCTATTGGGAGCCGGCCACATCCCTGGCCGACTAGAGGAGGCCAGGCCGTCTTCAGATGTCTCTCTGGCAAAGGGGCCTGCCGCCCACGGGCCGTACTGGCACCTGTCGTGGGTGACATCGAGGCCAACATGGCTACAGTGCCGCGCCGGACGGGGGATGGCTGGCCCGTACGGCGCCCTGTGGCCATGCCTGTTCCGGGATTTGGGGGTAGTGGGCTGTACTGTGGCCACGCCCCATCCTATCGCCATTACGTGGGTACAGTCTTAGTAGGTGCAGTCTTGGTCGGCTTTCTTCATGGCCGGCTTCTGGGAGTCGGTCCTCTTGGGGCCGGCTCCCTGGAGTCGGCTATCTCGTATCTTTCTTGGGGGAGGTTTCTGAGGCTGGGTCGCCTTCTGGGAGTCGGCCCTGGGGATAGCCGGCCAGGGGAAGGCGGCCCTATGCTTTGTATGCTTGAAGGCCTGAACGACCTGATAATTTTTCGAAGAGCCAGGGGGAGTCGGTTAGGCTACCCGTGGCCATTTACTCCGATAGTAGTCCCCGAAGCTGGTTGGGCTTCGAGGCTGAGAGGAGGTCGAGAAGCTCGGTCAGCTTCTTATCTCGACGAGCCAGCAGATGGGAGCCGGCTTCGGTTGGGCGCGCCATCTTGGCGAAATTTTTAAAGTCGGAAGGCGGGAGTCTGTTGGCGCGTGCGCCGGGCTGCGGGCCAGCCGCTCGCCGCCTGCGAACCATGTGGCGTCCCTTGGCTAAAAAGAGCCTGCCAACCCACGCGCGCGACAAGACGTCACCGTAGGCCGAGGGCCCACCACTCCTATGCCTAGGCCCAGGCGCGGATTCTTTGCGGCCCAAAGCCGTCCGCACGTCTTCCGACGGCGGTTTCCGCACGCCGTTAGGGCTTAATAATCGCGCGACGTGGGGGAGTGGGCGCAGTTAATCCCACGTTCCTCCCCACGCCTCGCCTCCTCGGCTTCGCCGCACGAGGCTATAAGTAGGGGGAGGAGGGGGAAGCGGCAGACGCTCGCACGTTCCTCTCCTCTCCGCCATCTTCTTCCTCCTGCTTTCCCTTGCAGCAGCGCCTCCCCGCCGCGCCGTCCCACCATTCTTCACTGCGCCCCGCAGCTCTGCCGCCGCAGGGCCGTGCTTTCTCCGCCGCTGCATTCTTCCTCGCTAGCTTCTCGCCACCATGCAGTACGGCGGGGACTGGGACGGCTCCAACGTCCACATGGACCACATCGAGTTCCTCCGCAAGACGCGGCGGTTGCTCGGCGCGGACCAGGTGCGGGTCCGCCTCGCGCCTGCGAAGGAGATCACGCCGGAGCCGGAGGAAGGCGAGCGGGTAGTCTTCCGCTCGCATTTCCTGCGCGGCATCGGCTTGCCGGCGAGCGCTTTCTTCCGCTCCTTCCTCGACTTCTATCAACTCCAGCCGCACCACCTCACCCCGAACACGGTGGTGCTCCTGTCCGCCTTCGTCACCTTGTGTGAAGGCTTCCTTGGCGTTCTCCCCACCCTCGAGCTCTGGGGGGAGTTCTTCCAATCTAAGCTGGGCACCCGCATGCAGAGCATGCCGGCCCAGAGCGGCGCCTTCATCGCGATGCGGAGGCCGGTGGCCGACAACCCCTTCCCCATCATCACGTTAATCCAGTCAGTGAAGCGCTGGCAGAAGTCATATTTCTACGTGAAGAACATCGCCCCACAAAGCGACTACGTCAACTTGCCGGCTTACGTAGCCGGCCCGCCGGCTGGGAGGCGGCCCCACTGGTCCTATCGGGCCGCGATGCTGACGCCGGCTGGAGCCGCGGCCGTCGCCCGACTGCGGGTGATGATCCAGTCGGAGGGCCTGAATGGGTCTGACTTGCTGGCCGCCTTCATCGCGCCGGGTGCTTCCGCTTCAGAGCCGCCCTCACCTGATCTGTCAGATGAGCGGCCAGCTCGATCCGAGTTGGATGTGCACCAAGGACATGCCGCACGACGAGGTGGCCCACATGGTGAAGTACCTTGCGAACTGCAAGCTCTCCGCAGAGTGGCGGTTTGGCAAGGAGCCATATTCCCGTGCACATCCTCCGCCCATGGTATGTTTTCTTTTTCCTTTTCTTTTCTTAGTTTTGTTGCCGAATTCCTTCTGGCCATCTCTGACCAGTCGGCACGCCTTGGCAGAGCCCTCTCTTTCGACCTGCAGTCGGGTCGGAGGCGGAGCACCGATTCCTCCCCGACCGGGCGGAGCATGACCTGGAGGACCATGACTTGGGGGCGGCCGCCATGGAGGACAACACCGAGGCGGGTGGCGGCAAAGCCGGCGGTGAAGCAGGCGGCTCCGGGCTTGGAGCCAGTTTCGACGACTGGCCGGATGACGATGAGGCGGAAGTCGTCCCACGCCGCCAGCCGACGTCTGGCCCCGGCGCGGGTTCCTCCGCCGCGCCGCCTGCTCAGGGCGGCGGGCAGAAGCGCCGTGCCGCGTCGGGCTTGTTCGGGAGCCGGCCGAAGAAGCCCAAGGGTGGGGCGGCGGCGACCAGGCGGGATGAGGCGGCCGTGAAGGCGGCCCGCTTCCGCAAGGTGGTGAAGCAGCCGCAGATGGTGTCGGCGTAAGTGTATATTCCTTTGTACATTCTTTCTTCTTTTCTTGGTGATTTCTGAATCCTTGCCCTTTTCTCAAAAAAAATCAGGGCTCCGCTTTCACTCGAGCGGGTTGCTGCCGCCTCCGTCGTTGGATCGCCGGGAGGATCCGGGAGCAACCGCCGCATGGACCCCCGCGCCGAGCTTTAGGCAGCGACGGAGCGAAAATCGCGGGAGGCCGAGGAGTTGAGGGCGGCTGCCGCCAAGGCGGCACAGGAGGAGGAGGCGGCGAAGGTGCGCGCCGATGCAGCGGCTAAGGCCCAAGCGGAGGCTGCGGCCGCGGCAACAGCGGAGGGGGCCTTGCTCGTCACCCCTCTGCGCGTCGCGGCGCCTGAGGCCCCAGAGCCCCCGCCAGAGGAAGCCGGCGGCGACCAGCCGGGATTGGAGAGGGAGGACGATGTCTTCGTCCCGGAGAGGGAGGCGGCACCGGCCCCACCGACTGGGGCGGCTCAAGGCGGCCGGCCTAACGTGCCACCTGCACAATCGGCTGGGGGCGAGCCGGCTGCGAGGACGGACCTGGTGGTCCGGTCGCCATCGCGCCAGCGCACGGGGAAGGCCGCATCGGACCCGCAGAAAGCCGCGGGGCTCAGTTCGTCGGCCCAAGACGTGGAGGCGGCCAGCGCCAGCTCGGGGTGGACGCCGGGTGGAGGGAAGGCTGTGGTGAACGTGGCAGCGCAGGACGTCCGGAACCGGCTTCAGTCCCAGGCTGCGGCGCTGAGGAAATACAATGACGAGTTCCTTGCGACGCGGGCGGCCATTCGGGTTAGTCTTCCTATTTTTGCTTTTTTGATCTTGGTTTCTTCCGTGGGGGCGCGTCAGCGCACCCACTGGGTGTAGTCCCCGAGTTCCGAGTCGGCTGCTGAGCAGGCGGCTTGGAACTTCTTGGCGGGCTTTGTTTTGCTATCTTGTTCTCATTCGCTCCTCTGCCTGTCTTGCAGGACTATCACAACCTCCGCGCGGCTGCCTTCAACTCCCAGGCTCGGGAGCTGACCTAGAAGAATGCTGACCTATCTGAGAGCCGGGGTAAGTGCTTCGTCTTTTATCTCACGTGGGGGCGCGTCAGCGCACCCACTGGGTGTAGTCCCCGAGATTCGGGCCGACTGCTGAGCAGTCGGGTCGGATCTTCCTTGACGACTTCTTCCTTATTGCTTCTTTCTTTTCTACCATCCCTGCAGCGGCCAACGCCAGTCTGAGGGAGCAGCTGGGCGGGGCTTAGGCCGCCCTCCGTGCTAAGGAGGCCGAGTTTGACGCCTTGTCACAGGAGCATGACCGCCTGGCCAAGAGGTTGGCCGACCAGGAGAAGAGCCACAAGGCGGCCCTGAAGGCGGTGCAGGACAGCGAGGCTGCCCTCCAAGCCGAGTATGAGATAGAGGCGGCCAGCTGGGCCGAAGCGAAGCAGACGCTGATCAACGGCTATGGCCAGATCGAAGACTTGGTTGACGGTAGGCCGCCTTCTTCTTCGTCCTTGCTTGCCGCTTGCCGTTTGGCTCATTTTTGACTTGGTGTTCTCTTCTTTCTCTTTCTTTCTTGCGCAGAGTACTTCCCTGGCTACTCTACCGCTGCCAACCAGGTCGTCGAGGCCCACCGCGAGGCACGAAGGCAGGCTGGCGCCGAGATCGCGCCGAACGCTCGCCGGTCGCTGGAGGAGCAGCTCTTGGCGATTCAGGCCCGCCTCCGGCCGGCTCACCGCATGCTCCGCCGGCTTCAGCGTGTTGGGCGCAGGTGTTGGCCGATCTCTGGCCTGGTGAGGTGATTCCCCGCACCCCCAGTCGGACTGCCGACTGGCTGGAGGTGGCGGTCGGCCGCTTCGAGGCCTGGAAGGCTTCTGCCGCTCGGTCCGGCGCCAGGCGGGCGCTGGAGTTCGCCAAGGCCTGGTATCCCGAGCTGAGTCTGGACCAGCTGGCCACCTGGCGGCAGGAGGCCGACACGGAGCTGGAGCCGGCGCGGCCGGCTATCATCCAGCGGGCTTCGGCGATTGCCGACTACACCGACACCAGCGCCTTCGCTCCTGAGATGGACGACAACGGCGTTGCCCAGCCGGAGGAGTGGTTTGGGCTGAACCCAGCAGACGGTGAGGACTCGGCGGAGGAGATCGACTCCAGCGACGAGGGCGGGGAAGAGGAGGAGGAGGAGGGTGAAGACGCCGCGCCAGATGGTGGAGCGGCCGGTCAGCCTCAGCTTGACCGTGCCTCCAGCAACAAGGCACGCGTGGGTGCACCGCCTGCAGCCAGCGATGATCACGCTGAGACCCACCAGCCGGCCACTCCTCCAGCCGGTGGCGTCGTCTCCACCGACCAGCCCGGCTCCCCCGCTGCGCCCTTAGTCTAGTCTGCTGCCTCTACTTTCCTATTTCACCATTCTTGGAACAGTATTTTGTTAAGTTTGCACAATTCCACCCATTGGGGGTGTATTCGAACTATATTGACTGCCGGCCTGTTGGGGGCCTTATGTGTAAATATAATTATGCATGCGTTTGGCTTTCCCTTGTTCTTTGCTTTTCATCCTTCGGTTGTTTCCTTTGCCGCCCTCCCTTGGTTGCCGCCTTCCCAGCCGGACAGCTACTCTGCAATCTGTGGCTGGGGAAGTGCTTGGGAGGGCAAGTACTCTAGCTTTGTTGGATTATAGCGAAGTGATTGGGAGGCCGGCCAGCCGGCTGTTTTGACAGCCGGTAGGCGTGGTTGGAGGCCGTCTTTGCGTTATATAAGTTCGTTGGTCCTTAGCCGTTTTTCGTGTGGGCATCCTTTCTGCCTTTGGCTCTTGCCAGTCGGACAGTCGGTTCTTCGAGCTGCAACTTTCGACAAGAGATTGCTCGGGTGCCGGCACACTACTTGTCTGACTTCAGGTAGAACTTTTAATATAACTTAAGGCGGCCAGTCTCCGGGCTGACTAGTCGAACCCGGTGCCGGACAAAAAACCAAATGTAATAATACATTCATGAGTATGACACTCATCATTCATAGATAAAGGAGGGCAGTTCCCGAGTGTGCCTCGGGGGGGCCGTTTGTCTCATATTTGAAAAAAGAACGGTAGCATGATACATACTGCTTTCAACTGTAAAATCTTCTCAGGAGGTTTGCGTTCCATGGTCGCTCCGACTCCTTGCCGGAATCATCCCTCTTGCGTGCTCTTGGTTTTTGTGCGTCGATTAAGTAGTAGGAGTCGTTGCCTAGTGCCTTGCTGATGACGAAAGGGCCTTCCCAAGGGGCCGAGAGCTTGTGCTGGCCGGCTGTTCGCTGGATCAGCCGAAGCACAAGGTCGCCCTCTTGGAAGGATCTTGGCTTGACCTTCCGGTTGTGGTAACGGCGCAAACCCTGCTGGTAGATGGCGGACCGGCTGAGTGCTAACAGCCGGCCTTCTTCCAGCAGGTCGACGCCGTCCTCTCGCGCTTCCTTGGCCTCCGCTTCCGTGTACATGGTGACCCGAGGCGAGTCGAACTCGATGTCAGTTGGGATGACGGCCTCGGCACCATATACAAGGAAGAACAGAGTGAAGCCGGTTGACTTGTTTGGGGTAGTACGCAGACTCCAGAGGACAGCCGGCAGCTCGTCGAGCCAGCAGCCGGCCAAGCGCTCCAGTGGTACGACCAGGCGGGGCTTGATGCCGGAGAGGATGAGGCCGTTTGCTCGCTCGACCTGGCCGTTTGACTGCGGGTGGGCAACGGACGCTAAGTCCAGTCGGATGCCTTGTGTCACGCAGAAACGTGCCAGTGCTCCTTTGGCGAAGTTTGTGCCGTTGTCGGTGATGATGCTGTGCGGCACGCCATACCAAGTAGTGATGTCGGCAATAAATGTCACGGCCATCGGCCCGTTCAGCTTCTTGATCGGCTTTGCTTCGATCCACTTGGTAAATTTCTCCACGGCGACAAGCAGATGTGTCAAGCCGTCGCGGGCTGTCTTGAATGGGCCCACCATGTCCAGCCCCCAGACGGCAAAGGGCCAGGTGAGGGGGATGGTCTTGAGTGCGGAAGCCGGCAGGTGTTGTTTGGAACTGAAGACTTGGCATCCTTTGCAGCATTTGACTATTTCTTTGGCATCTTCCAAGGCAGTCGGCCAGAAGAAACCGTGGCGGAAGGCTTTGGCCACAAGTGATCTTGAGGCTGCGTGGTGGCCACATTCGCCTTGGTGGATATCCTTGAGGATTGCCACACCCTTTTCTGGCTCGACGCAGCGCTGGAAGACCCCAGTGACGCTACGCTTGACAAGTTCTCTGTTCATTATTGCATATGCTCTGGCTCGGTGTTGCACTAGTCTTGCCGAGATCTCATCAGTCGGCAGCTCTCTGTTGACTAGGAAGTTGAGGATGGGCTGGGCCCATGATGGAGCTGTGACTTCTTCTACTGTTAGTACGGCCACTGTGACTCGGATGGGTGGGTTGGGTGGTGGAGAGTTGGAGTCGGCCACCGCTTCTTGTGTCGCTGTAGTCCCCGGGCCGACTACTGCAGTCCCCAGGCCGGGTTTTGAAGTCCCCGAGCCGGGTGCGACTGCGGCCGTCCCCGGGCCGCTTGCCGAAGTCCCCGAGCCGCCTACTGGGTTCCTCCAGTCGGATCCCGCTGCATCGGGGGCGGGTGGTACGAAGATAGAGTCCGACTCTGGAGACGGCTTGATAGATGGTTTGAGGAGGCGCTAGAGAGAGACACCGGTTGGTATAGCCTGTCGGGTGGAGCCGATCCGTGCCAGGGCATCTGCCTGGTCGTTGTCGGCCCGTGGCACGTGAAGGAACTCGCACCCTTCAAAGTACCCACTGATCTGCTTGACGAGGAATCGATAGCTCGCCATGTTTGCATCCTTGGCGTCCCAGTCGCCAGATGACTGCTGGACCACCAAGTCCGAGTCGCCATAACACAGGATCTGGCGTATGCCGAGCTCTTTGGCTAGCCGGAGCCCGTGTATGAGCGCCTCGTATTCTGCCACGTTGTTGGAGGCGGCAAAGTGGATTTGCAGCGTGTATCTGAGCTTGTCGCCTTTGGGAGAGGTGAGGACGATGCCGGCTCCCAAGCCGGTGCGCATCTTGGACCCATCGAAGTGCATCCGCCAATGAGTAGAGTCGGAAGCCGGCGGTAGGTACTGGGTCTCGGCCTAGTCGACGAGGAAGTCGGCCAATGCTTGGGACTTGATGGCGGTGCGGGGCTGGTAGAAGATTGTGTAAGGTGCAAGCGCAATGGCCCATTTAGCCACCCGGCCAGATGCATCCCGGCTGCCTATGATCTCGGCAAGCGGGGCGGTGCATACGACCGTGATAGGATGCTCTTGAAAGTAGGGCTTCAGCTTCTTGGCAGCGAAGTACACTCCATAGCACATCTTCTGGTAGTGTGAGTAGTTTTGCTTTGAGCTGGACATTACTTCGCTTAGATAATATACCGGCCTCTAGACTAGCTGGGCTCGGCCTTCTTCTGGGCGCTGGACCACGATGACTGTACTGACCACTCGGCTAGTTGCGGCAATGTAGAGGAGCATGGGCTCCTTCTTAGTCGGCGCCGCCAGGACAGGTGGAGTGGTCAGCATCTTTTTCAACTCATGGAAGGCTTGGTCTGCTTGGTCATTCCACTCGAAATGAGTGGATTTCTTCATGAGTCAGTACATGGGGAGAGCCTTCTCTCCTAGCCGGCTGATAAAGCGGTTTAGGGAGGCCAGGCACCCAGTGAACTTCTGCACGTCTCGCAACTTGGTGGGAATCTCCATTCTCTCAATGGCCTTGATCTTCACAGGGTTGCACTCAATGCCGCGTTCGGAGACCAGAAAGCCTAGAAGCTGGCCGGCTGGTACTCCAAACACGCATTTCTCGGGGTTGAGCTTGATCTGGAATCGGCGCAAGTTGGCAAATGTTTCTTTGAGGTCTTCCAGCAGGGTGCCGCGCTTCTCTGTCTTCATCACAATATCGTCTACGTAGACGTGGGCATTTCTGCCGAGTTGCTTGAGGAGGCATTTCTGCATGCAACGCTGAAAAGTGGCACCGGCATTCCTCAAGCCGAATGTCATAGTCAGGTAACAGAAAGCTCCGAATGGTGTGATGAAGGCGGTCTTCAGGCGGTCTGCTGGGTCCAACTTAATCTGGTGGTATCCTGAGTAGGCATCCAAGAAACTCAACAGCTCGCATCCGATTATGGAGTCTATCACTTGATCAATCCGTGGCAGAGCAAACGGATCTTTGGGGCAGGCCTTGTTGAGGCTAGTGTAGTCTATACACATACGCCATTTGTTGTTTTTCTTCAACACCAAGACTGGGATGGCAAGCCACTCTGGAAAAAACACTTCCATAATAAAGCCGGAGGCAAGGAGCCGGGCTATCTCTTCTCCTACGATTCTTCTCTTCTCTTCTGACAGTCGGCGGAGAGGCTGCTTGACCGGCTTCGCGTCAGCTCGGACGTGTAACTTGTGCTCGGCGAAATCCTTCGGAACACCCGGCATGTCCTTTGGGGACCATGCAAAGATATCTCGATTCTCACGGAGGAAGTCGATGAGCTCGCCTTCCTATTTACTGTCCAGGTTTGCACCAATGACTGCAAACCTCTCCGGGTTCTCCGGGTCCAGAGGTATCTTCTTCGTCTCCTTGGCCGGCTGGAAGGAGCCCTGCGCATCATATTCCTTGGGGTTGGGGGACAAGGCCGGCTGCTTGCCGGCCATGGCCACAACCCGCTCCAGGATCTTCTTCTCTTCCGCCACTACGAGGGACTCGGCCAGCCGGCTGCTGGCTGCAGCGCACTCGATGGACCTCTTGTAGTCGCCGGCTACAGTGATGATCCCCTTCGATCTCGGCATCTTCATCTTCAGGTAGGCGTAGTGGGGCACAGCCATGAACTTGGCCAGAGCAGGTCGGCCAAGCAAGGCGTGGTAAGGGCTTTCCAGATCCACTACCTCGAACCAGATTGCTTCTCGGCGAAAGTGATCCTTGTCTCCGAAGAGGACATCCATCTTGATCTTGCCGATCGAGGAACAGGACAGGCCGGGTACGATGCCATGGAAAACGGTCCGACTTGGCATGAGTTGCTTCGCCTTGAGGTTCAACTTCTCCATGGTGTCGCGGTACAATATGTTGATACTGCTTCCGCCATCAATCAGAACGCGGGAGAATCGGGCAGCCCGCCTCTCTATTGCGAGGGTGACATCCAACACCAATGCGTAGGAGCCAGGGGACGGCATCACTTCTGGGTGATCGGCCTGGCTCTAGTTGATAGGCCTTTCGGACCAATGCATGAACTCGGGGTTGCTGGAGGCGACTGCGTTGACCTCTTGGTGCTGTCGGCGCCGGCTGCGCTTGTCTTCAACCTGGCTTGTGAAGACGACGTAGGCGGCGTGCTCATCAGGGAACTCATCTTGAATGGCTCCGACTGCTGGTCGGGCAACCGGCTGCTGGGGGGCTGGAGGCGGCGGGCCGGGAGGCGGAGGCGGCACCAACCCCTCGCCCTTGGAGATCCGGGTGAGCTAGTGGCACTTTCGGGTCGTGTGGTTGGACGGCTTCGCACCGCTGTGGAACTTACAGGGGGCATCGAGAGTCTGCTCGTAGGAGAAGGCCGGCTGCCAAGCCGGCCTACCGCACTTCTTCTTGGGAGCGGTCCGCTCTTCGGGCTGCTCGTCTTCGACTATGGCCACCTGCCGACTGGTGGAAGGTGGCATAGGGGCCTTGCGCTTGTGGTCGTTCTGGTAGGGGCGCCGATTGGAGTCGCGAGCCGGTGTCTTAGGAGCCGGAGCGAGCACCTTCTCAGAGGCGTCCACTCGGAGCTCGGTCTTCATCGAGGAGTCGGCCATGGCGTACTTGTCTGCAATGACCAGCAGCTCGTCGAGGGTAGCCGGCTCATCGCAGAGGAGTCGGTGCTTGAGGAGGGTGCCCTCTCGGTACCCGGCGATGAAGTATTCGATGGCCTGCACCTCGTGCACCCCCTCGTAGGAGTTGTGGAGCTCGGCCCACCGCGTGAGGTAGTCGCGGGTCGATTCGCTGGGCCCTTGGACGCATAAGGAGAGCTGGCGGGGCTTGGGAGGCCGCTTGTACGTGCTGGTGAAGTTGCGGACGAAGACTTCCGTGAAGTCCAGCCAGCTGTTGACGCTGTAGGGCTTGAGGTTGTTGAGCCAGGTGCGTGCCGTGCCTTGCAGCATGAGAGGGACGTACTTCACGGCTACGCGCCTATTGTCGTTCGCAATGCTGACGGCGGTAGAGTAGTCGATGAGCCAATCTTCCGGCTTCACAGAGCCGTTGTACTTGGGCATGTATCTGGGGAGCGAGAACCCTTTGGGGAAAGGTTCGTCGCGGATGCAGGGGCCAAAGCATGGTGGGACGACATCATCTTCTTCTTCTAGCGCCAGGGATCGAGCTAGGCGGTCGATCCGGTGGCGGGCGTCGTTCTCACCGACTCCCTTGCGGCGGCCTAGTCGGCCACCGAGAGTCGGATGGGTGATAGGCGGCGGGGTGAGACATCTCTCCCCACGAGGCGGGGGAGGAGGCAGATCACCTTGGCGCTCCACTGCTCGAGGGCGGCCTTCCGCGTCGCGCTCGATGGTGATTCCCGTCCGGCTGCGGCTAGCAGCCCGTTCCTTGTCCTTCCTTGCGCGGGCGCCGCTCGCAGTCGGCGATCGGGATGTCGCGGCGTGCTCTCAGCGCGGGGAAGGGCTCTCAACGCGGGCGCCGGCTTCGTGCCATTCTGCGGCCGCATCGATTAGCTGCTGGATGCGCCTTGTCATGTAGGGGAGCGCATCAGCCCCCAGCCCATTCAGCTCATCTGCTGCCGCCTGAGCAGCTCGCAGATTTTCGAGCAGTGTGGCGCAAACGGGGTGGTCCGCCCCCAGCACGCTGGCGATGGCCGCGCCGCGCTTCTTGACGAGGCTGACTCGGCTCGGCCCGTCGTGAGGTGGCGTACCAAAAGCGGCGCGGTCGACTTCGCGCTGGTGGGCCTCGGTGAGGTGTCTCATGGAGGCTATCTTCTGGCCCTCCGTGATGAGGGCGAGGCAGCGTGCCTCCAGGGTCTCGGCGTCGGCATCGGCCGGGATGGGGACGGACAAGTCATGCATCCCCGCTTGTAGGGCGTCGTGGGCGTTCTCGCCCGAGTCGGCGACGTGGCTGATGACCAGCACCTCAGTGACAGCGCTGCTGCCGCTGTCAGCTCGAGGGAGAGGGTCGTCGAAGACTACCACGTCGGAGGGGTAGGCGTCGAACGATGCCGTGTCGGAGTCGACAAGCATCGGGTCGGTGGAGCCGACCGACTCCAAGTCTACAGCAAGCTCGCTGGAGACGTGAAGTTGGTCGAGTAGGCTGACGAGGCGGCTCTCGGGGTAGTCCGTGCCTGTGTCGGACGCGGGCTCGTCGGAGATGCGAGTCTCGCCAAGAAGATCGGCGAGGCAGCTTGCCGCGCAGGCGTCGTCGACGCCTTGCAGCGCGTCGGGGCAAGCGCCGTCGGGCGTAGCAGGCTGGGTGCGCTCGCGGAGGAGAAAAAGGGTTCCCGTCCAGAACAGGTCTCCGGACGACGGTGCACCCGGCCCCACGGTGGGCGCCAAATGTCGGGTGGTAGGTGCGACATATGCCAGTAAAACATCGCCGGTGCCTGGAAACGGGATGAGGCGAAGACATGCACGCCGGCGGATCTTACCCAGGTTCGGGGCTCTCCGTGGAGATAACACCCCTAGTCCTGCTCTGCGGGGTCTCCGCTTGATCACTAGATCAATACAAGTAACTACAAGTGCTCCTTGAGCTGTTTGGCTAGAGGAAGAAGAAGGGCAAGGCTAGCTCTCCTTTTCTCTCTATGTGGTGTGTGGAATTCTATGAGATCAACCCTTTGCATGGGTGTCCCGGGGGGTTTATATAGGCCTACCCCCCAGGGGTACAATGGTAATCCGGCTGGGCGCGGGTCCCAGCCGTCAGTGTCTATGTTCGCCGGCTTCTCCGCCGGTCATTGGGGCCCACCGACTGGTGGGTCCCGCCGGCTGCCGGCCTCTTGGCCGGCAGGCCGGCCCCACTGCTTGGGGGCTTTGTCGGCGGCTGGTTACTGTTGCCTCGCCTCTGATGACGAGGGCTTTGTCGAGGTAAGCGTGGCTACAGTGTCACCGCCTTGCGAGCTCTCACTGTAGCCTTACCTCGTCTTGTCTCCTTAATGGGGCGCATGCTTCGAGGGAGGGAGGTAGCCGGCTATTGGGAGCCGGCCACATCCCTGGCCGACTAGAGGAGGCCAGGCCGTCTTCAGATGTCTCTCTGGCAAAGGGGCCCTCCGCCCACGGGCCGTACTGGCACCTGTCGTGGGTGACATCGAGGCCAACATGGCTACAGTGACGCGCCGGACGGGGAATGGCTGGCCCGTACGGCGCCCTGTGGCCATGCCTGTTCCGGGATTCGGGGGTAGTGGGTTGTACTGCGGCCACGCCCCATCCTATCGCCGTTACGTGGGTACAGTCTTAGTAGGTGCAGTCTTGGCCGGCTTTCTTCATGGCCGGCTTCTGGGAGTCGGCTTTCTTCATGGCCTGCTTCTGGGAGTCGGTCCTCTTGGGGCCGGCTCCCTGGAGTCGGCTATCTCGTATCTTTCTTGGGGGAGGTTTTTGAGGCTGGGTCGCCTTCTGGGAGTCGGCCCTGGGGATAGCCGGCCGGGGGAAGGCGGCCCTATGCTTTGTATGCTTGAAGGCCTGAACGGCCTGATAATTTTTCGAAGAGCCAGGGGGAGTCGGTTAGGATACCCGTGGCTATTTACTCCGACAATACATCAAGTGAATCACGTGATATCCCATTGTCACCACAGATACGCACGGCAAGACATACATCAAGTGTTCTCAAATCCTTAAAGACTCAATCCGATAAGATAACTTCAAAGGGAAAACTCAATCCATTACAAGAGAGTAGAGGGGGAGAAACATCATAAGATCCAACTAAAATAGCAAAGCTCGCGATACATCAAGATCGTATCATCTCAAGATCACGAGAGAGAGAGAGAGAGAGAGAGAGAGAGAGAGAGAGAGATCAAACACATAGCTACTGGTACATACCCTGAGCCCCGAGGGTTAACTACTCCCTCCTCGTCATGGAGAGCGTCGGGATGATGAAGATGGCCACCGGTGAGGGATCCCCCCTCCGGCAGGGTGCCGGAACAGGGTCCCGATTGGTTTTTGGTGGCTACAGAGGCTTGCGGCGGCAGAACTCCCGATGTATTCTGTTCCCCGATGGTTTCAGGGTATATGGAGATATATAGGCGAAAGAAGTCGGTAAGGGGGGCCACGAGGGTGGAGGGCACGCCCAGGTGGGGTGGGCGCGCCCCCTGCCTCATGCTCTCCTCGTTGACATCCTGACGTGCACTCCAAGTCTCCTGTATTGCTTTCTTTCCAAAAATAACTTTTCCGAAGGTTTCATTCCGTTTGGACTCCGTTTGATATTCCCTTTCCGCGAAACACTGAAACAAGGGAAAAAACAGAAACTGGCACTGGGCTCTAGGTCAATAGGTTAGTCCCAAAAGTAATATAAAAGTGCATAGTAAAGCCCATTAAACATCCAAGATGGATAATATAATAGCATGAATACTTCATAAATTACAGATACGTTGGAGACGTATCAGCATCCCCAAGCTTAATTCCTGCTCGTCCTCGAGTAGGTAAATGATAAAAGAAAGAATTTATGAAGTGTGAATGCTAGCAGGTGCATAAGTTTGAGCAATGATAATTTCAATCACCTTTTCTTGCATCATTATATATCATAACAGTAGCTCATCTCATAAAACTTCTCATGATCAAGTAACAAGCTATTCACATGTTAAAGTATAGATCATAAACTTTCTTGAAAACTAACAAACCGTGTTATTAGTCATCAAACAATTACAATTCATCTTATTTTCAGGAAGAGTCTATGTCAGAGCTTCGATTTAGCAAACTCCACATACTCAACTATCATTTAGTCTTTCACAATTGCTAACACTCACGCAATATTTATGGGTTCAAAGCTTTAATCAGACACAGAGAAAGATAGGGGCTTATAGATTCGCCTCCCAACCTTTTACCTCAAGGGTAATGTCAACAATAATAGTTCATGATGCCTTACATCCAATTGGATATATATATCAGAATCTTTCCAACATGAGGTGCTTGCCAAAGGATAAAATGAAAAAAAAGGAAAGGTGATGATCACCATGACTCTTGCATAAAAGTAAAAGATAGGCCCTTCGCAGAGGGAAGTAGAGGTTGCCATGCGCTTTTATAGTTGGATGCACAAAATCTTAATGCGAGGGAACGTCACTTTATATTGCCACTTGTGATAGGGACCTTTATTATGCAGTCCGTCGCTTTTATTTCTTCCATATCACAATGATCTTATACAGCTTATTTTCTCCACACTAAAAGATCATACATATTTAGAAAGCAATTTTTATTGCATGCACCGATGACAACTTACTTGAAGGATCTTACTCAATCCATAGGTAGGTATGGTGGACTCTCATGGCAATACTGGTTTAAGGGATGTTTGGAGGCACAAGTAGTATCTCTACTTGGTGCAAGGAATTTGGCTAGCATGAGGGGGAAAGGCAAGCTCAACGTGTTAGGCGATCCATGACAATATACTTTATTTCAGATATAAGAAAACATAACCCATTACGTTGTCTTCCTTGTCCAACGTCAACCTTTTATCATGTCATATTTTAATGAGTGCTCACAATTGCAAAAGATGTCCATGATAGTATATTTATATGTGAAATCTCTCTTCCTTCAATATTCTTTCATGAATTGTTCAAGTGACCAATACAATGTTTGCTAACCTTCAATAAATTTACCACCTCTACTTCTTATATGTAAAGTCATTACTCCCCATGGGATAAGCATATGAAACATATATAATTTCAGATTTATGATATTCAAACCATTCAACCATTTACTCATAGGATATAAGTGAAGCACACGAGTAAATGACAAACTACTCCAAAAAGATATAAGTGAAGATCAATGAGTAGTTAAATAATTATGTAGCTATGTGAAGACACTCTCTCACTTAAGAATTTCAGATCTAGGGATATTATTCAAACAGCAAGCAAAACAAAATAAAACGACATTTCAAGGATAGCAAACATCACGTGAAGAAGAAAAAACTTAGGATCAACCGATACTAACCGATAGTTGTCGAAGAAGAAAGGTGGGATGCCAACCGGGGCATCCCCAAGCTTAGACGCTTGAGACTTCTTGAAATATTATCTTGGGGTGCCTTGGGCATCCCCAATCTTGAGCTTTTGTGTCTCCTTAATTCCACTCATATCACGGTCTCCCTAAATCTCAAAAGCTTCATCCACACAAAACTCAACAAGGACTTGTGAGATAAGTTAGTATAAACCAATGCAAAAACTTTATCATACTCTACTTTAGCAAATCACTAAAATTATTATTCAACATTGCATACTAAATGCCTCTGCATATTTAATACTCCTATACTCAAATAGAATCATTAAACAAGCAAACATATGCAAACAATGCAAACATAACAGCAATCTGCCAAAACAGTACAGTCTGTAAAGAATGCAAGATTCATCATACTTCCCTACCTCCAAAAATTATTAAATAAAATTCCCACTGTAGTAAATTTATCAGAGCTTATTATGCAAAAGGTTTCAACATTTTATCACATTCTGACTTTTCTAGGGAATTTTTGCAATAGCGGTAAACTTTCTGTTTTGAAACAGCAACATGTATACTTGCAAAATAAGCATGGTAAAGGCTATCCTTGACATTTTTATTGAAAATAGAGATGCAAAACATTATTATAAATAACATAAAGAAAATACTAACAAAATAAAATGACGCTCCAAGCAAAACACATATCATGTGGTGAATAAAAATATAGCTCCAAGTAAAGTTACCGATGAACGAAGACGAAAGAGGGGATGCCATCCAGGGCAACCCCAAGCTTAGGCTCTTGGTTATCCTTGAATATTACCTTGGGGTTCCTTGGGAATCCCCAATCTTAGGCTCTTCCCACTCCTTATTCCATTGTCCATCGAATCTTTACCCAAAACTTGAAAACTTCACAACACAAAACTTAACAGAAAACTCGTAAGCTCCGTTAGTATAAGAAAATAAAACCACTTTTGGTACTGTTATGAACTCATTATAAATTAATATTAGTGTAATATCTACTGTATTCCAACTTATCTATGGTTCATACCCTCCAATACTACTCATAGATTCATCAAAATAAGCAAACAACACAAAGAACAGAATCTGTCAAAAACAGAACAGTCTGTAGTAATCTGTATCAAACGTATACTTATGGAACTCCAAAAATTCTAAAATAAATTGGTGGACCTGAGGAATTTTTCTAGTAATCATCTGCAAAAATAATCAACTAAATATCACTCTCCAGTAAAAAGTTTTAGTTAATATCGTGAGCGCTAAAGTTTCTGTTTCTTACAGCATGATCATAAAGACTTCACCCAAGTCTTACCAAAGGTTCTACTTGGCACAAACA
Organism: Triticum aestivum; assembly: GCF_018294505.1. Lineage (NCBI taxonomy): Eukaryota > Viridiplantae > Streptophyta > Magnoliopsida > Poales > Poaceae > Triticum > Triticum aestivum. The sequence continues at coordinate 414,689,490 of NC_057802.1, read as the reverse complement.
CTAATTAAAACACAAAACCACATCTTAACAGAGGCTAGATGGATTATTTATTACTAAACAGAACCAAAAGCAAGAAAATAAAATAAAATTGGGTTGCCTCCCAACAAGCGCTAACGTTTAACGCCCCTAGCTAGGCATGATGATTTCAATGATGCTCACATAAAAGATAAGAATTGAAACATAAAGAGAGCATCATGAAGAATATGACTAGCACATTTAAGTCTAACCCACTTCCTATGCATCTGGATTTTGTGAGCAAACAACTTATGGGAACAATAATCAACTAGCATAGGAAGGCAAAACAAGCATAACTTTAAAACTTTTAACACATAGAGAGGAAACTTGATATTATTGCAATATGTAGAAGCATATGATCCTCTCTCATAATAATTTTCAGTAGCATCATGAACGAATTCAACCATATAACCAGCACATAAAGCATTATTTTCATGATCTACAAGCATAGAAATTTTATTACTCTCCACATAAGCAAATTTCTTCTCATGAGTAGTGGTGGGAGCAAACTCAACAAAATAACTATCATGTGAAGCATAATCCAATTGAAAATTAAAATCATGATGACAATTTTCATGGTTATCTTTATTCTTTATAGCATACGTATCATCACAATAATCATCATAAATAGGAGGCATGCTTTCATCATAATAAATTTGCTCATCAAAACTTGGGGGACTAAACATATCATCTTCATCAAACATAGCATCCCCAAGCTTGTGGCTTTGCATATCATTAGCATCATGGATATTCAAGGAATTCATACTAAAAACATTGCAATCATGCTCATCATACAAAGATTTAGTGCCAAACATTCTAATGCATTCTTCTTCTACCACTTGAGCACAATTTTCCTTCCCATCATTTTCATGAAAGAGATTAAAAAGATGAAGCATATGAGGCACCCTTAATTCCATTTTTTGTAGTTTTATTTTATAAACTAAACTAGTGATAAAACAAGAAACTAAAAGATTCGATTGCAAGATCTAAAGATATACCTTCAAGCACTCACCTCCCCGGCAACGGCGCCAGAAAAGAGCTTAGTTGACGGGGTGTGAGTGTCGCTTACCTAGCCTCCCCGGCAACGGCGCCAGAAAAGAGCTTGATGTCTACTACGCAACCTTCTTCTTGTAGACGTTGTTGGGCCTCCAAGTGCAGAGGTTTGTAGGACAGTAGCAAATTTCCCTCAAGTGGATGACCTAAGGTTTGTCAATCCGTGGGAGGCGTAGGATGAAGATGGTCTCTCTCAAGCAACCCTGCAACCAAATAACAAAGAGTCTCTTGTGTCCCCAACACACCCAATACAATGGTAAATTGTATATGTGCACTAGTTCGCCGAAGAGATGGTGATACAAGTGCAATATAGATGGTAGATATAGGTTTTTGTAATCTGAAATTATAAAAACAGCAAGGTAACTAATGATAAAAGTGAGCGTAAACGGTATTGCAATGCTAGGAAACAAGGCCTAGGGTTCAAACTTTCACTAGTGCAAGTTCTCTCAACAATAATAACATAATTGGATCATATAACTATCCATCAACATGCAACAAAGAGTCACTCCAAAGTCACTAATAGCGGAGAACAAACGAAGAGACTATGGTAGGGTACGAAACCACCTCGAAGTTATTATTTCCGATCAATCCATTGGGCTATTCCTATATGTGTCACAAACAGCCCTAGAGTTCGTAGTAAAATAACACCTTAAGGCACACATCAACCAAAACCCTAATGTCACCTAGATACTCCAATGTCACCTCAAGTATCCGTGTGTATGATTATACGATATGCATCACACAATCTCAAATTCATCTATTCAACCAACACATAGAACCTCAAAGAGTGCCCCAAAGTTTCTACCGGAGAGTCAAGACGAAAACGTGTGCCAACCCCTATGCATAGGTTCATGGGCGGAACCCGCAAGTTGATCACCAAAACATACATCAAGTGGATCGATAGAATACCCCATTGTCACCACGGGTATCCCACGCAAGACATACATCAAGTGTTCTCAAATCCTTAAAGACTCAATCCGATAAGATAACTCAAAAGGGGAAACTCAATCCATTACAAGAGAGTAGAGGGGGAGAAACATCATAAGATCCAACTACAATAGCAAAGCTCGCGATACATCAAGATTGTATCACCTCAAGAACACAAGAGAGAGAGAGAGATCAAACACATAGCTACTGGTACATACCCTCAGCCCCGAGGGTGAACTACTCCCTCCTCATCATGGAGAGCGCCAGGATGATGAAGATGGCCACCGGTGAGGGATTCCCCCTCCGGCAGGGTGCCGGAACAGGGTCCCGATTGGTTTTTGGTGGCTACAGAGGCTTGCGGCGACGGAACTCCCGATCTATTCTGTTCTCCGATGGTTTTATGGTATATGGAGATATATAGGCGAAAGAAGTCGGTAAGGGGGGCCACGAGGGTGGAGGGCGCGCCCCCTGCCTCGTGCTCTCCTCGTTGATCTCCTGACGTGCACTCCAAGTCTCCTGTGTTGCTTTCTTTCCAAAAATAAATTTTCCGAAGGTTTCATTCCCTTTGGACTCCGTTTGATTTTCCTTTTCCGCGAAACACTGAAACAAGGGGAAAACAGAAACTGGCACTGGGATCTGGGTCAATAGGTTAGTCCCAAAAGTAATATAAAAGTGCATAGTAAAGCGCATTAAACATCCAAGATGGATAATATAATAGCATGAATACTTCATAAATTATAGATACGTTGGAGACGTATCAATATGTTGGAGACGTATCAAGCATCCCCAAGCTTAATTCCTACTCATCCTTGAGTAGGTAAATGATAAAAACTGATTTTTTTATGTGGAATGCTACCTATCATAATCATCACATATTCTTTTTATATTGTAGCATGGACATTGGAAATTTTATGTGATTCAAAGCAATAGTCTATAATTTGATATGAAGACATCAATACTCAAGAATATCAACAAGCAACCATATCTTTCAGAATATCAATGCTAAAGAAAGCTATCCTAGCCCATTATGCTCAATCATTGATCCATTCATGAAACACACTCAAATATTAGCTACATCCAATGCACAAGTATGACAATAGTGTTCCCTAGTTGGTGGTTTATAAGAGAAGATGGAGACTCAATAAAAATAAAAATTGCACAAAAGTAAATAGATAGGCCCTTCGTAGAGGGAAGTAGAGATTTGCAGAGGTGGCAGAGCTCATAGCTTAAATTGAGAGGTAAAATTGTTTTGAGAGGCATGCTTTTCCTGTCAATGAAAACGACCGAGAATTCCCAATACCTTCCATGTTAGATAAATCATAGGAAGTTCCCAAACATAAAATAAAGTTTATTTCCTTTCCACCATTCTTTCACAATCCATGGATAGACGTATCCATGGGTGCCTTCCATACCAACACTTTCCAAGGAACTTATTATGAACAACATATAAGAATTTCTTTTTTCATTTCGGGACTGGGCATCCCTATTACCTGCCACACTATCTTGCAATGACAAGTGAATAAACAGTCATCTTGAGAATAACATACCTAGCATGGAAAATATTGGCCACCCCCTGCCGCTTCATGAGCGGTACGTGCACACAAAAAGGAAATTCATTTTGAAAATTAGAGTTGGCACATAAAATTTAGTTGGAACGACATGGAAATACCGCATATAGGTAGGTATGTTGTACTCATTTGGCACAAGTTGGTTTAGGATTTGGATGCACAAGCAATATTCCCGCTTAGTGCAAGGGAAGGCTATCAAATAGATTGAGAAGCAATCAACCAAAAAATAAGAATGGTCATAAACGAGCATTGAACATAACTAACACCGAATAATGCACCACAAGTAGGATGTAACTTCATTGCATAACTATTGACTTTCATGCTTGCATAGGGAATCACAAACCTTAACACCAATATTCTTACTAAAGCATAATTGCTCACCAACATGACCCACATATAACTATCTCCATATCGCAAAACTATGGCAAGGAATCAACCTTTAATATAGAATGATCTTCATGATAGTTTTTATTATATCCCAGATGGATATCTATCACTTTGGGACCAGATTCATATCTTAAAAAAATTACCGTTGCTAATAACAAGCTCTCAAATAAGTTGAAGTAAAGCACGAGAGCATAAATATTTCTTCAAAATTGTCAACTCTCAAAATGATATAAGTGAAGTATGAGTGAATATTTCTTCAAAAAAATTATAACTCCCAAATTAATATATATGAGTGAAGCATGAGAGCATTTCTTCAAAATTTTACTAACTCCCAAAATAATCTAAGTGAAGCATGAGAGCATTTCTTCAAAATTTTACTAACTCTCAAAATGATCTAAGTGAAGCATGAGAGTATTTCTTCAAATTTTTACTAACTCTCAAAATGATCTCTGTGAAGCATGAGAGTATTTATTCAAAAATTAAACCACCACTTTGCTCAAAAAGATATAAGTGAAGTACTAGAGCAATTCCCTAGCTCAAAAATTTTAAGTGAAGCACAAAGAGCAATTCTAACAAATCATAGCATCATTATGGCTCTCTCAAATAGGTGTGTCCAGCAAGGATGATTGTGACAAACTAAAAAGAAAAACAAGCAAAGACTCATATAATACAAGACGCTCCAAGCAAAACTCATGATATGAGACGAATAAAAATATAGCTCTAAGTAAAATTACCGATGGTCATTAGAAGAAACAGGGGATGCCTTCCGGGGCATCCCCAAGCCTAGTTGCTTAGTACTCCTTGAATGTTACCTTAGGGTGCCATGGGCATCCCCAAGATTAGGCTCTTGTCACTCCTTATTAATTCAACCATCGTGATCTCACCCAAAACTTGAAAACTTCAATCACACAAAACTTAACAATACCTTCGTGAGGTCCGTTAGTATAATAAAGCAAATCACCAATTTAAGCACGGTTGCAAACCCATTCATATTTTTTTATTGCACTATACCTACTGTATTCTAACTTTACCATGGCTTATACCCACCAATACAATCCATAGATTCATCCAAATAAGCACACAATGCAACCAAAACAGAATCTGTCAAAACCATAACAGACTGTAGTAATCTGAACTTTAATCATACTTCCATAACTCAAAAACTTCTGAAAAATTAGGACAACGTGGGCAATTTGTATATTAAAAAATTCCTAATTTTTCGTCACTCCAGTGATTTTTAACAATTCTGCTACTGGACGCAAAAGTTTCTGTTAATGCATAGAATCAAAGCAACTATCACCCAAACTATCATCAAGGCTTTACTTGGCACAAACACTAATTAGAACATAAAAAACACAATCATTATAGAAGCATAAATGTATATTTATTAAATAATAGAAAAGAAACAAAATTTAAAGGATACCTATTGGGTTGCCTCCCAACAAGCGCTATCCTTTTATGCCCCTAGCTGGGCATTGATAATTTTAATGATGCTCGTATGAAAGACAAGAATTGAAGCACAAAGAGAGCATCATATAGCATGTGAAAGTCACATTTAAGTCTAACATTCTTCCTATGCATAGGCATTTTAAAAGAAAACAAATTATCAAAACTAGAAAAAACAAGCATATGCAAGGAAGAAGAATAAAACATTGATAATCTCAACATGAGGAGAGCTAATTTAGTAACATGAAAATTTCTACAACCATATTTCCTCTCTCATAATAATTACATGTAGGATCATAATCAAATTCAACAATATAGCTATCATATGAATTTTCTCTTCATGATCCACATGCATAAAAGCTATAAATCTTCCAAGATAGTGGGATTAACATCAACTAAAGTCATGACCTCTCCAAACCCACTTTCATAAAAACATTCATAAGATTGAACACTCTCCAAATATGTGGGATTATTTTTAGCTAAAGTTGACACTCTTCCAAACCCACTTTCAATATTATTGCAAACATTATTATCAATAGCATATTCATCATGAGGCATAAATAAGTTTTCAAGATCATAAGAAACATTATCACCCCAATCATGATCATTGCAATAAGTAGTGGACATAACAAAATTATCATCCCCAAGCTTGTAGTTTTGCATATTATTAACATAATTGACATCAATAGAATTTATAATAACATCATTGGAATCATTATTTTCATTCAAGGAGCTATCATGAATCACTTTATAAATTTCTTCGTTTAACACTTCATCACAATTTTCAGATTCATGATTTTCAAGCAAAACTTCATAGAGATAATCAAGTGCACTCAACTCACTAGCAATTGGTTCATTATAATTTGGTCTTTTGAAAATATTAGCAAGTGGATGAGGATCCATATCAATAGACTTTTATCATGCGAAGATGCAAGCAAATAGAAGGCACATGGCAACACAAGAAAAAAGGCAAACGGAAAATATTTTTGTATTTTCGTAAAAACTTTTTAGAAGTGGGGGAGATAAAAATGAGAGGCAAATGGCAAATAAATTAAATTGCAAGGATATATAAGTTTATGCGTGGGTACTTGATCGATGTTGATGATGTCTCCCCGGCAACGGCGCCAGAAGTTCTTCCTGCTACTTGTAATCTGCGTTGGTATTTCCCCGAAGATGGAGGGATGATGCAGCACAGCAGAGGTAAGTATTTCCCTCAGTATGAAACCAAGGTTATCAATCTAGTAGGAGAACCAAGCAACACTACGTAAACAACACCTGCACACAAACAACAAATACTTAAAACCCAATGCGTAAAGGGGTTGTCAATCCCTCAACGGTATTGAGATAGATTAAATTGTATGAGATTTGATAAATAGATCTAACTAAAACACAAAATAAAATAAAATTGCAGCAAGCTATTTTTAGTTTTAATATATGATAGTAAATAGACCCGGGGGGCAGAGTTTTCACTAGAGGCTTCTCTCGAGGAAATAACATACGATGGGTAAACAAATTACTGTTGGGCAATTGACAGAAAAGAAAATAATTATGACGATATCCAAGGTAATGATCATGTATATAGGCATCACATCCAAGATTAGTAGACCAGAATGATTCTGCATCTACTATTATTACTCCACACATCGACCGTTATCCAGCATGCATCTAGTGTATTAAGTTCATGGGAAAACGGAGTAGTGCATTATGCAAGATGACATGATGTAGACAAGGTAAAATCATGTATGAATAAACCCCATCTTGTTACCCTTAATAACACCAATATATGTGTGTCGTGTCTCCTTCTGTCACTGAGATTGAGCACCACAAGATCAAAACCATCACAAAGCTCCTCTTCCCATGGCAAGATAAATCAATCTAGTTGGCCAAACTGAACCAATAATTCAGAGAAGAAACACGAGGCTATAGCAATCATGCATAAAAGAGTTTAGAGAAAACTCAAAAAAAAATCATGGATAGATCTGATCATAAACTCATAATTCATCGGATCCCAACAAACACACCCCAAAAAGAGTTACATCAAATAGATCTCCAAGAACATCAAGGAGAACATTGTATTGAAGATCAACAGGAGAGAAGAAGCCATCTAGCTACTAACTACGGCCCCGTAGGTCTGTGGTAAACTACTCGCGCATCATCAGAGGGGCAGCAAGGATGATGAAGAACCCCTCCGTGATCGGTGCCCCCTCCAGCAGAGTGCCGGAAAAGGCCTCTAGATTGGATCTCATGGTTCTTGAACTTGTAGTGGCAGAAAAAGTATTTCGTCGACTCCCCTATGGTTTTTGGTATTTTAGAGTATTTATAGAGGCTGAGGTAGGACAAGGATGTGCCCGTGGGCCCCACTACCCATCTAGGCACGCTAGAGGCCCCTGGCGCATCCTGGTGTCTAGCAGGCCCCACCTTCACCTTCTTGTGTACTCCAGAAGCTTCCAGGGTCTCCTATCCCCAGAAAAAAAATCTCCAAAAAATTTCATGGCATTTGGACTTCGTTTGGTCTTGATATTCTGCAAACTAAAAAACAAGCAAAAACATCAACTTGCACTGGGCACTAGGTTAATAGGTTAGTCCCAAAAATGATATAAAGTTGCTAGTAGATGTATATAAAACATCCAAGATTGATAATTTAACAACAAGGAACAATAAAAAATTATAGAAACGTTGGAGACGTATCAGGCGGCGGGTGGTGGAGCTATCGTTCTCGGCTGAGGTGGATGAGGTGAGTGAATTTGGAACCCTACTCCATGTCGAGTTAGATATGACCGTGCTGCCTTTGTTTTCGGATGATTTGGAATCTAGATTGTGGGGTTGGCTGAACGAGATGGAACCAACATTGACAAACAGGTGGGTGGTGATGCAAGGGTTGCTACCGTTGTTTGGAATTAAGTAGAATTAGATGACTCTACAAATTTGTTCATTGCACCAATGGCCGACACTGGGATGGCAAAAAAATGCCATACCAGTATATGATAGAGATAATGAGGAGAGGGGGAATCTAGTTTGTTTGCTGGTGGCAACAGAGATTCATCCAAAGATGTGGATGGACAGTTGATGGAAGATGCTGCAGATGGTGTTGATGATGCACATGATGATGAGATGGTAAATGTCTATGGCAAAGAAAACCATGTTATTGAATTGGGAACTTGTGGCCAAACATGGATGAGTTTAGGATGTGTTTGAAGACTTATGCGATCAAGCATGAGTTTGATGCCAAGACTAAGTGGACTGGTAGAGAAGTTTTATGCGATGTGTAGAGGATTTGATGAAAAAGCCAAGCCTTGCAAGTGGTACATATCTGCTAGATGCCAACCTGTTGGAAGTACCATCAGGGTTAATCAAATTCGACATCAACATACTTGTATTACAAGTTCACAGAGAGTACCAACCATGGCATCACACATTTGGGTTGCAGAAAAGATCCCTCCTATATTAACCAAGAAACCAAGCACTACTGCAAAGCAACTTTTAGTAGACTTAGAAAATCTGTACCCCATTAAGCTGAAATATACCAGTGTGGAAGGCAAAACAAAGGGCAATGAAGCAATTATATGGTGATTGGGCCAATACCTTTAGGATGCTTTATAACTTCAAAGCAGAGGTGGAGAAGAGGTCACCTGGCAGTGTTGTTGAGATAGATACTATGTTAAGAGAGGATAGAAAGTCATTTTCTCTAAGTTCTTTATGGATTTAAAGCCTTGCATCGATGGCTTCAAAGCAGGGTGTTGTCCATATTTGTGCGTAGGTTGTTCTTCTTTAACTGGCAAATGGAATGGTCAATTGGCAGCATGCAATTCTCTACATGGCCAAAATTGGATGTTCCCTGTTGCTATTGGTTTGTTTCAGTCAAAGACAGAGGTTTCATGGACATGTTTCATGATGCAGTTGAAAAGATGCATAGGGCCAGTGTCACATTTGGCATTCCACATAGATGCATGTAAAAAGCTAGAAATTGCAGTCAAGAGTGTTTTCCCCATGCTGAGCAGAGGGAGGGCTTCGGCCTTATGTGGATGAATTTGATCAAAAAATCAGTGGGGAAGAATTTGAGCACATGTGGCCAGCAGCAAGATCTTACACTACTCAGACACATTCATATCATCTTGGTAAGATAATGGCAGCATTAAATGAGCTTGTTCCATGGATGAACACCTACCATTCTCTATTCTGGTACAGGTCAGGATTTAACACTGCCATCAAGTGTGATTATATCAATAACAACTTGCCAGGGAGTTTTAATAACAAGGTGAAGCAGTTTTTAAACTTGCCTGTGAATGACATGGTTGACCAAATAAGGATCATGATCATGCATTTGTGGGACTTGAGAAGAAGGATTTTTGATTGTCTGCAAGGGGGTAAGCTTCCTGTAGTGGTACAATAGGTGGTCAACAGGAGCAGAAATGTTACACAATTTTCTATTGAAAAATCTACAGTGTGGGGTGCTAAAGTTAGAGATACAAAGTCTGGAAGGCGGCATGTTGTTAACACTGAAATGCATGACTACACTTGCCTAGAGTGGCAACACACTGGGAAACCATGTGAGCATGCAAAGCTTTTCTTGGCCTCCCGCCCGAGTATAAACATGCACCAATAGTTCCATGAATATTACTCGGTGGCAAGATTCAAGGCTCCGTATGCACCTCCAATTCCAACAATTACAGATCAGTCTCAGTGGCCTGAAGTGGAAATTGAATTTTCCATGTGTCCTCCCTTAACGATAAGAACGGCTGGCAGGCCTAATGAGAGTGCATTCAAGGCACCGTTTGAGGAAGGTGGGAGTATTAAGAAGGGAGAGAAAGATCCAACGCCTAAAAGGTCCCCGAAATGTAACAAGAATAGATGCATGTTGTGCCAGGAACTTGGGTACCGAAAAGGATCTCCAAAATGTTGTTACACTCCGGAAAGGCCAAAGTATGTTCATGTTTGTGATGTTTTTTGATTTGGTTGATTTATTTAATTACTAACCAAATGACATGCTTTGTTTGTCAGGAGGAAGCATGCAAGCCAACCCCTGGTTGCCGAAACACTGCAAACTGAAGCTAGTCCAGTGAAGAAAACCAAGAGCATTGGTGAGCTGTGTGGTGTGAAATCAAGAGTAAGCTGTCGTAAGAAGAAGTGAAAACTATTGGTTAATGAGTCTCATTTTGTGTGATGTAATGCTACTTGTATTTTGATGTGTGTTGTACTTTGAAAACTATGTGCCATGTTCCAAATTGATCCAGATTTCAAATTTGAACCGACTTTCAAATTTGAGGAACATTTCAAATTTGTACTTTGATGTGTATTGATGTTCTAGTGCATTCTCAACTTTTATGCACGTTAGGTGATCAATCCGAGCACTTTTGTGAAGTAACACACATATTCATGAATAATGAGCTCCAAAGCTAGGGTAAACAACCCTGTTTCTAAGCTTTCTTTTGAACTTCTCCAAATGAGGTAAAAACAAAAACTTAACATCTAGTGCGCAAATATAGGGCCCATGCGCAATATCGGATAGTTTGGACAAACTATGCCATGGTTAACCATAAACCCTAGATCATTCCCCTTGAAAACCATACAACCTTGTCCGTGATAGCTAGAATTTCATGAAAATATCCGTAGTCGTAATTCCCTTTCTTATTTTTCCTAGCAACTTAGTAACATAAAACAATGATGCACGGAAGTTTCATATTTTTTGAATTAGTTATGCTCAACCCTAACCTTTGAAACCCTCTAAAAACCCCACACCATCAGGGCCGTCGGATATCTGCTCGGCGACAATTTGGATCAGGCGCTAGGGATTGCCATGGTCGATCCGCGAGTGGAGACCTGATTGGCTGGAGTGGACATTTTTTTAGGCAAGCCTGGAGCACAACGTGAGTGGCCCACCTGGCTGCGGCAGCTAGGACAATCGATAGTGATCGCGGGTCGTGGGATGGACACCTTTTTCGAAACACATTCATTCCCGGAGGCACTCGTCGGGCCGATGGGCTGTCATAGAAAGGCCCTAAGTCACAACCTGCCATGGACGCACGCAACCACCCAATGCAGACACAGTTTTGTCGCATCAGGGCAATTAGTGCAGCCTAGGGACGTAGCTTTACTGACTGGCACGTGTTTTAGTGTGAAAACTTATAGGGCTCCAGTGGGCTATTATTGCCATTATCAGCGGATGCAATGTCCCGATGAACGCATTCAAACGGGCACTTCGCACCGATGAACGTATTCAAACGGGTGCATCACACCACGGCTATCTCGCTACTGCAGGATGCTGCTAACGCCACACTACAATCAGAGACCCTTCGAGGAAACAATGTGCGATGCATTAATCGCAAACGGTGATGTAACAAACTGTCAAAAATGGTACGAAATGTTTGTGATGGCAGAAATGCTACAGAGCTCCCACTCACTTTCTTGTAAATACAGACTTCAACGTAAGTCTGTATAAAACCAAATGCTTTGATCACTTCATCAAAGCGTATATTCCAACTCCAAGATGCTTGCACCCATCCATAGATTGATCGCTGGAGCTTGCACACTTTGTTAGCACCCTTAGGATCGACAAAACCTTCTGGTTGCATCATATACAACTCTTCTTTAAGAAACCCGTTAAGGAATGCAGTTTTGATGCCCATTTGCCAGATTCATAATCATAAAATGCGGAAATTGCTAACATGATTCTAACAGACTTAAGCATCCCTACGGGTTAGAAAGTCTCATCGTAGTCAACCCCTTGAACTTGTTAAAAACTTTTTGCGACAAGTCGAGCTTTGTCAACGGTGATATTACCATCAGCGTCCGTCTTCTTCTTGAAGATCCATTCATTCTCAATGGCTTGCCAATCATCAGGCAAGTCCACCAAAGTCCACACTTTGTTCTCATACATGGACCCTATCTCAGATTTCATGGCCTCAAGCCATCTGTCGGAATCTAGGCTCATCATAGCTTCTTCATAGTTCGTAGGTTCACGGTTTTCTAGCAACATGACTTCCAGGACAGAATTACCGTACCACTCTGGTGCGGTACATGTTCTGGTCAACCTATGAGGTTCAGTAGTAACTTGATCCAAAGTTTCATGATCATCATTTGCTTCCTCTCTGGTTGGTGTATGCATCACGGGAACGGTTTTCCCTAATGTGCTACATTCCAATTCGAGAGTAGGTATAACTACCTCATGAAGTTCTACTTTCCTCCCACTCACTTCTTTTGAGAGAAACTCCTTCTCTGGAAATGTCCCATTCTTATCAACAAAGTTCTTGCCTTCGGATCTGTGGTAGAAGGTATAACCAATAGTTTCTTTAGGGTATCCTATGAAGACGCACTTCTTTGCTTTGGGTTTGAGCTTATCAGGCTGAAGCCTTTTGACATAAGCGTCGCATCCCCAAACTTTTAAGAAACAACAGCTTAGGTTTCTTGCCAAAGCATACTTCATACGGTGTCGTCTCAACAGATTTAGACGATGCCCTATTTAACATGAACGCGGCTGTCTGTAATACATAACCCCAAAACGATAGCGGCAAATCTGTAAGAGACATCATAGAAGGCACCATATCTACTAAAGTATAGTTATGATATTCGGACACACCATTATGCTGTGGTGTTTCAGGTGGCGTGAGTTGTGAAACAATTCCACATTGTCTTAAATGAAGGCCAAACTCGTAACTCGAATATTCACCTGCGCGATCAGATCGTATAAACTTTATTTTCTTGTTATGATGATTCTCCACCTCACTCTGAAATTCTCTGAACTTTTCAAATGTTTCAGACTTGTGTTTCATCAAGTAGATATATACCCATACTTACTCAAATCATCTTTGAATGTTAGAAAATAACGATACCCGCCGCGTGCTTCGACACTCATCGGACCGCATACATCGGTATGTATTATTTCCAATAACTCATTAGCTCGCTCCATTGTTTCGGAGAAGGGAGTTTTAGTCATCTTACCCATGAGGCATGGTTCGCAAGGATCAAATGATTCATAATCAAGTGATTCCAAAAGTCCATCCGCATGGAGTTTCTTCATGCGCTTTACACCAATATGACCTAAAGGGCAGTGCCACAAGTATGTTGCACTATCATTATCAACTTTGCATCTTTTAGCATCAATATTATGAATATGTGTATCCCTACAATCGACATTCAACAAGAATAGAACATTCATTAAGGGTGCATGAGCATAAAAGATGTTACTCATATAAATAGAACAACCATTACTCTCTGACTTAAATGAATAACCATCTCGCAATAAACAAGATCTAGATATAATGTTCATTCTCAACGCTGGCAGCAAATAACAATTATTGAGGTCTAAAACTAATCCCGAAGTTAGATATAGAGGTAATATTGCCGACGGCGATCACATCAACCTTGGAACCATTCCCGACGCGCATTGTCACCTCGTCCTTAGCCAATCTTCATTTATTCTGTAGCTCCTGTTGGGAATATGAGCATGCAACCAGTATCAAATACCCAGGAGCTACTACAAGCATTAGTAAGGAACACAACAATAATATGCATATCAAATATACCTTTGTTCACTTTGCCATCCTTCTTATCTGCCAAGTACTTGGGGCTGTTCCGCTTCCAGTGACCATTTCCCTTGTAGTAGAAGCACTCAGTTTTAGGCTTGGGTCCAACTTTGGGCTTCTTTACAGGAGCGGCAACTTGCTTGGCGGTCTTCTTGAAGTTCCCTTTCTTTCCCTTTGCCTTTTTTGTTGAAAGTGGTGATCTTGTTAACCATCAATACTTGCTGCTCTTTCTTGATTTCTACCTCCGTCGATTTCAGCATCGCGAAGAGCCCGGGAATCGTTTTCATCATCCCTTGCATATTATAGTTCATCACGAAGCCTTTGTAGCATGGTGGCAGTGATTGAAGAACTCTGTCAATAACACTCTCAACTAGAAGATCAATTCCTAGCTGAGTCAAGTTGTTGTGGTACCTAGACATTCGGAGTATGTGTTCACTTACAGAACTGTTCTCCTCCATCTTACAGCTAAAGTACATGTTGGAGACTTCATATCTCTCAACCCGGTCATTAGCTTGAAATATCAACTTCAGCTCTTGGAACATCTCATATGCTCTGTGGCGGTCAAAACGCTTTTGAAGTCCCGGTTCCAAGCCGTAAAGCATGGCGCACTAAACTATCGAGTAGTCATCAGATCGAGCCTGCCAGATGTTCATAACTTCTGCATGAGCTCCTGCAGCAAGTCTGTCACCTAGCGGTGCATCAAGGACATAATTCTTCTCTGCAGCAATGAGGATATCCTCAAGTTACGGACCCAATTTTTGTAGTTGCTACCATCATCTTTCAACTTAACTTTCTCTAGAAACGCATTAAAATTCAAGGGAATGGTAGCACGGGCCCTTAATCTACAACAAGGATTTGCAAAAACTATTAGGACTAAGTTCATGATAAATTTTAGTTCAAATAATCAAATTAATAATGAACTCCCACTTAAATCAACATCCCCCAAGCTGTCTAAGTGATACACGATCCAAATCAACTAACCCATGTCCGATCATCACGTGAGACGGGGTAGTCTTCAATGGTGAACATCTCCATGTTGATCGTATCTACTATATGACTCACATTCGACCTTTGAGTCTCCAGTGTTTCAAGACCATGTGTGTACATGCTAGGCTCATCAAGTTTAACCCAAGTATTATGCATGTGCAAACCTGGCTTACACCCGTTGTATGTGAACGTAGAATCTATCACACCCGATCATCATGAGGTGCTTCGAAATGACAAACTTTAGCAATGGTGCATAGTCGAGGAGAACACTTTTATCTTGAAATTAAGTGAAGGGATCATCTTATAATGCTACCGTCATTCGAAGCAAAATAAGATGCATAAAGGATAAACATCACATGCAATCAAAATATGTGACATGATATGGCCGTCATCATCTTGTGATTTTGATCTCCATCTCCAAAGCAATGGGATGATCTCCATCGTCACTGGTGCGACACCTTGACCTCCATCATTGCGTCGGGGTCGTCTCGCCAACTATTACTTCTACAACTATTTCTAACGCATAGTGATAAAGTAAAGAAATACATCTTAGTGATTGACACGCAGGTCATACAATAATTGAAGACAACCCTAAGGACTCCTGCCGGTTGTCGTACTCATCGACATGCAAGTCATGAACTTATTACAAAGCATGATCATTTCAAACATCAACATATATCATATCACATCTTGGCCATGTCACATCACAACATTCCCTACAAAAACAAGTTAGATGGCCTCTACTTTGTTGTTTCAAGTTTTACATGGCAGCTACGGGCAATTAGCAAGAACCGTTCTTACCTAATCAAAACCACAACGATGATTATCAAGTTGCTATTTAACCTTTTGCAAGGACCATCGTAGTCAAACTAGATTGCACTAAAGTGGGAGAAAGAGACACCCGCCAGCCACTTTTATGCAAAACAAGTTGCATGTTAGTCGGTGGAACCGGTCTCATGTACGTGACATGTAAGGTTGGTCCAACTCGCTTCATCCCAAGATACCGCCGAATCAAAATAAGACATAGGTGGTAAGCAATATGAACATCACCACCCACAACTCCTTTGTGTTCTATTCGTGCATATCATCTACACATAGACCTGGCTCTGATACCACTGTTGGAAAATGTTGCATGGAAAACAATAAAGTTGTACGCACACGCAAGATCTATCCATGGAGATGCATAGCTACGAGAAGGGAGAGCATCTACATACCCTTGTAGATCGCTAAGCGGAAGCATTTACCATCGCGATTGATGTAGTCGTACACTTTCATGATCCGTTTCGATCAAGCACCGAACGTACGGCACCTCCGCGTTCAGCACATGTTCAGCTTGATGACGTCCTTGCCTTCTTGCTCCAGCAAGAGGAGCACAGTAGTAAATGAGTTCCGGTAGCACGACAACGTGGTGACGGTGGTGGTGAAACTATTTCTGCAGGGCTTCGCCAAGCACAACGGATTTAGAGCGGAGAATGAACTAGAGGGAGGAGATTAGAACCACACTAGGCTTCTAATTATGAGGATTAGAGGTGGCCAGGGCTAGCTCTAATTAGTCAACTAGGACAAACTAGAACTAGAACTAGATCAACTAGAGGAGGCTCAAAAACTTGTGTTCGAGGGGCTAGCCCTGCTCCTCTATTTATATGTTGAACCCTGGGTCGTTACTTGGGGAGAGGGTCTCCCCAAAGTCGGTTTGGAATGCAAGGAAGAGTCCTTCTCGGATTCCAGCACCAAACGCCACGGTCCTCGGCGTCTGGCTGATACGTCTCCGTCGTATCTATATTTTTTATTGTTTTTTTCCAATATTATACATCTTTCACATATTTTTGGTAACTTTTTATATGATTTATTGGACTAACCTATTGATCCAGTGCCCCGTGCCAGTTCCTTTTCGTCGCATGTTTTTTGTTTCGCAGAAAATCCATACCAAACAAAGTCCAAACGCGATAAAAATTTATGGAGATTTATTTTGGAATATTTATGATTTTTGGGAGGTGGAATCAACGCAAACGGGGGCCCACAGTGACCACAACCCACCAGGGGGGTCGAACATCGGTTGGGGCCCTTCTTCTGGCGCAATAAAGATAATTTATGGAAAAATCATGTAAAAATTTCAGCGCAATCGTAGTTACGGATCTTCGGGACTTTAAGAAACCGTGAAGGGCCAGATCTGGGGAACGCGAAACAGAAGGGAACAGAGAGGGAGACCCAATCTCGGAGGGGCTCCTGCCCCTCCACTGCCATGGAGGCCACTGACTAGAGGAGGAACTCTCCTCCCATCTATGGGGGAGGCCAGGGAAGAAGAAGAAGCAGGGGGCTCTCTCCCCCTCTCTCCCGGTGGCGCCGGAACGCCGCCGGGGCTAGGATCGTGACGACGATCTACATCAACAATCTTGCTACCGTCAACACCAACTTTCTCCACCTTTATGCAGCGGTGTAACACCCCTTCTCCCCGCTGTAATCTCTACTTAAACATGGTGTCGGGGTAAATGGCCATGGGTAGCCTAACCGACTACCCCTGGCTCTTCGGAAAAATTATCAGGCCTTTGGGCCTTCAAGCACTCCAAGCATTTGGGCCGCCTTCCCTGGCCGGCTACCACTAAAGCCGACTCCCGGAAGGTGACCCAGCCTCACCGACTCCTCCCTAGGACGACTGCGGGGTGGCCGACTCCAAGAAGCCGGCCAAGAAGGACGCCGACTCCTAGAAGCCGGCCAAGACCACAACCACCCCTCCATAACAGCGACGTGACCGGGTGTGGCCACAATGCGGCCCATGACCCCCGAAGCCCGAGGCGGGCATGGCTACAGGAGGCCGTACGGGAGGGACGTCTCCCGTGCGGCTCGGCACTGTAGCCACGCTAGCCTCGACGTCGTCCACGACCCACTCCTGTACGGCCCAAGGACTGCGGGCCCCTTCAGCCAGAGAGAGGCGTGAAGGCGGCCCGGCTTTTCCTAGTCGGCCAAGAGTATAGCCGGCCTCCAGAAGCCGGCTACTCCCTTCCTCGAAGCAGGAGCCCCATTAAGGAGACAAGACGGGGTGAGGCTACAGTGACAGCCCCCGAGGCGGCCCACTGTAGCCACGCTCACCTCGACAAAGCCCTCATCATCAGAGGCGCGGCTACAGTAAGCAGCCGCCGACAAGACCCTAGGCGGTGGGACCGGCCTGTCGACCAAGTAGCCGGCAGCCGGCGGGACCCACCAGCCGGCGGGACCAGCAGCCGGCGGAGAAGCCGGCGAGCGTAGACACTGACGGCTGGGACTAGTTCCCAGTCGGATTACCATTGTACCCCCGGGGGGTAGGCCTATATAAGCCCCCCGGAGCACCCATGCAAAGGGTTGGCTTCTGGATTGACCTTGGAGCATAGTTCGCTTCTGGATTGACCTTGGAGCATAGTTGGCTTCTAGGTTAACACCCACGCATAGCACACACACCATAGATAGAGAGAAGCAAGACCTAGCCTTGTTCTTCTTCCCCCTTGATCCCAACAGCTCTAGGAGCGATTGTAGCTACCCTTTATCGATCTAGTGATCATGCGGAGACCCCGCAGAGCAGGACTAGGGGCGTTATCTCCTCGGAGAGCCCCGAACCTGGGTAAGATTCGCCGGCGTGCATGTCTCCGCCTCATCCCGTTTCCAGGCACCGGCGACGTTTTATTGGCTCCCACAATGATAAGCCATCCTTTGGCATATGTCGCACCAACCACCCGACATTTGGCGCCCACCTTGGGGCCAGGTGCATCATCGTCCGGAGACCTGTTCTGGACGGGAACCCTCTTCCTTCCCCATGAGCGCAGCCAGCCTGCTGCGCCCGATGGCGTTTGCCCCGACGCGCTGCAAGGCGTCGACGACGCCTGCGCAGCGAGCTGCCTCGCCGATCTGCTCGGCGAGACTCGCATCTCCGACAAGCCTGCGTCCGACGCAGGCACCGACTACCCCGAGAGCCGCCTCGTCAGCCTCCAAGACCAACTTCACGTCTCCAGCGAGCCCGCTGCGGACATGGAGTCGGTCGGCTCCACCGACCCGATGCTCGTCGACTCCGACACCGCGTCGCTCGACGCCTACCCCTCCGACGTGGTGGTCTTCGACGACCCCCTCCCTCGAGCTGACAGCGGCAGCAGCGCTGTCACCGAAGTGCTGGTCATCAGCTACGTCTCCAACTCGGGCGAGAACGCCCGCGACGCTCAGCAAGCGGCGATGCACGACCTCTCCGTCCCCATCCCGGCCGACGCCAACGCCGAGACCCTGGAAGCACGCCGCCTTGCCCTCATCGCGGAGGGCAAGAAGATAGCCTCGATGAGACGCCTCACCGAGGCCCACCAGCGCGAAGTCGACCGCGCCGCCTTCGGGACGCCGCCGCCTAGTGGCCCGAGCCGAGCCGGCTTCGTCCAGAAGCGCGGCGCAGCCGTTGCCAGCATGCTGGGCGCAGATCGCTCCGTCTACGCCACCCCGCTCGAGAATCTGCGAGCCGCTCAGGCGGCCGCAGAGGAGCTCAATGGGCTGGGAGCCGACGAGCTCCCTTACATGACAAGACGGATCCAGCAGCTGTTCGACACGGCTGCAGAACGGCACGAAGCCGGCGCCCGAGCTGATAGCCATCCCCCGCGCCGGGAGCACGCCGCGACGTCCCGCTCGCCGACTGCGAGCGGTGCGCACCAGAAGAAAGACAAGGAGCCGGCTGCCAGCCGCAGTCGGACTCGCATTACCATCGAGCGCGACGCGGATGGCCGCACTCGAGCTGTAGAGCACCAGGGAAACCTGGCTCCTCCCCAGCCTCGAAGAGAAAGACGCCTCACTCCACCGCCTGTCACCCATCCGACTCTTGGCGACCGACTCGGCCGCCGAGAAGGAGTCGGCGAAAACGACGCCCGCCACAGGATCGACCGCCTTGCTCGATCCTTGGCGCTAGAGGAAGAAGACGATGTCGGCCCGCCATGCTTTGGCCCCCGCATCCGCGACGAGCCCTTCCCCAAAGGGTTCTCGCTCCCCAGAGACACACCCAAGTACAACGGCTCAGTGAAGCCCGAAGATTGGCTCATCGACTACTCCACAGCCGTCAGCATCGCCAACGGCAATCGGCGCGTCGCCGTGAAGTACGTCCCCTTGATGCTGCAAGGCACGGCGCGCACGTGGCTCAACAGCCTCAAGCCCTACAGCATCAACAGCTGGCTGGACTTCATCGAAGTTTTCCTCTGCAACTTCACCAGCACCTACAAGCGGCCTCCCAAGCCTCGCCAGCTCTCCCTCTGCGTCCAAGGGCCCAACGAGTCGACTCGCGACTACCTCACGCGATGGGCCGAGCTCCGCAACTCCTGCGAGGGAGTGCATGAGGTCCAGGCCATCGAGTATTTCAACGCCGGGTGCCGAGAAGGCACCCTCCTCAAGCACCGACTCCTCTGCGACGAGCCGGCTACCCTCGATGAGTTGCTGATCACCGCCGACAAGTATGCCACTGCCGACTCCTCCATGAAGACCGAGCTCCGAGTGGACGCCTCGGGGAAAGTAGTTGCTCCAGCTCCCAAGACGCCGGCTGGCGCCCCTACCAGAACGACCACAAGCGCAAGGGCCCCATGCCGACTTCCTCCAGTCGGCAGGTGGCCACCGTTGAAGACGAGCAGCCCGAAGAGCGGCCCGCTCCCAAGAAGAAGGGTGGCGGCCGCCTTGGCAGCCGTCCTTCTCCTACGAACAAGCACTCGATGCTCCCTACAAGTTCCACAGCGGCGTGAAGCCGTCCAACCATACAACACAGAAGCGCCACTGGCTCACCCGCATCACCAAGGGCGAAGGGATGGTGCCGCCTACGCCTCCCGGCCCGCCGCCTCCAGCTCCCCAGCAGCCAGCGGCCCGGCCGGCAGTCGGCGCCATCCAAGACGAGTTCCCCGAAGCGCACGACGCCTACGTCGTCTTCACAAGTCAAGTCGACGACAAGCGCAGCCGACGCCGGCAGCACCAAGAAGTAAACGCAGTCGCCTCTAGCACCGCCGAGTTCATGCACTGGTCGGAAAAGCCCATCAGCTGGAGCCAGGCCGACCACCCAGAGGTGATGCCTTCGCCTGGCTCCTATGCTATGGTCTTGGACGTCACTCTTGCGACAGAGAGGCGAGCTGCCAGATTTTCCCGCGTCCTGATAGACGGCGGAAGCAGTATCAACATACTGTACCGCGATACCATGGACAAGCTGAACATCAAAGCAAAGGAGCTCATGCCGAGCCGCACCGTCTTCCATGGTATCATACCCGGCCTATCTTGCTCTCCAATCGGCAAGATCAAAATGGATGTTCTCTTCGGAGACAAAGATCACTTTCGCTGGGAAGCAATATGGTTCGAGGTGGTGGATTTGGAGAGCCCCTATCATGCACTACTTGGCCGACCTGCTTTGGCCAAGTTCATGGCTGTGCCCCACTATGCCTACCTGAAGATGAAGATGCCTAGCTCGAAGGGGATCATCACGGTAGCCGGCGACTACAAGAAGTCCATCGAGTGTGCCATGGCCAGCAGCCGGCTGGCCGAGTCCCTTGTGGTGGCAGAAGAGAAGAAGATGTTGGAACGAGTTGTGGCCATGGCCGGCAAGCCGCCGGCCTTGTCCCCCAACCCCAAGGACTGTGATGCGCAGGGCTCCTTCCAGCCTGCCAAAGAGACGAAGAAGATACCTCTAGACCCGGAGCACCCGGAGAGGTTCGCCGTGATTGGGGCGAACTTGGACAGTAAATAGGAAGGCGAGCTCGCTGACTTCCTCCGTGAGAATCGAGACATCTTTGCATGGTCCCCAAAGGACATGCCGGGTGTCCCGAAGGATTTCACCGAGCACAAATTACATGTCCGAGATGATGCGAAGCCGGTCAAGCAACCCCTCCGCCGACTATCAGAAGAGAAGCGAAGAATCGTGGGAGAAGAGATAGCCCGGCTCCTTGCAGCCGGCTTCATCATGGAAGTGTACTTTCCAGAATGGCTTGCCAATCCAGTTCTGGTTTTGAAGAAGAATAACAAGTGGCGCATGTGTATAGACTACACAAGTTTGAACAAGGCCTGCCCAAAGGATCCGTTTGCTTTGCCACGGATTGACCAAGTGATAGACTCCACAGCCGGATGCGAGCTGTTAAGTTTTTTGGATGCATACTCAGGGTATCATCAGATCAAGTTGGACCCGGCTGACCGCCTGAAGACTGCCTTCATCACACCCTTTGGAGCTTTCTGCTACCTGACAATGACATTCGGCTTGAGAAACGCTGGTGCCACTTTTCAGCGTTGCATGCAGAAATGTCTCTTGAAACAACTCGGCAGAAATGCCCACGTCTACGTAGACGACATCATGGTGAAGACAGAGAAGCGCGGTACCTTGCTGGAAGACCTGAAGGAAACATTTGCCAACTTGCGCCGATTCCAGATCAAGCTCAACCCCGAGAAGTGCGTGTTCGGAGTGCCAGCCGGCCAGCTGCTAGGCTTCCTGGTCTCCGAACGCGGCATTGAGTGCAACCCTGTCAAGATCAAATCCATCGAGAGGATGGAGATTCCCACCAAGCTGCGAGATGTGCAGAAGTTCACTGGCTGCTTAGCCTCCCTGAACCGTTTTATCAGCCGACTAGGAGAGAAGGCTCTCCCCCTGTACCGACTCATGAAGAAGTCCACTCACTTTGAGTGGAATGATCAAGCCGACCAAGCCTTCCATGAGTTGAAGAAAATGTTGACCACTCCGCCTGTCCTGGCTGCGCCGACTGAGAAGGAGCCCATGCTCCTCTACATCGCCGCGACAAGCCGAGTCGTTAGCACTGTTGTTGTGGTCCAGCGCCCGGAGGAAGGCCGAGCCCAGCTGGTCCAGAGGCCGGTCTACTATCTCAGCGAAGTACTGTCCAGCTCAAAGCAAAACTACCCGCACTACCAGAAGATGTGCTATGGGGTGTACTTCGCTGCCAAGAAATTGAAGCCCTACTTCCAAGAGCACCCCATCACGGTCGTGTGCACTGCCCCGCTCGCCGAGATCATAGGCAGCCGGGATGCATCCGGCCGGGTGGCCAAATGGGCCATTGCCTTGGCGCCCTACACGATTTTCTATCAACCCCGCACCGCCATCAAGTCGCAAGCATTGGCCGACTTCCTCGTCGACTGGGCCGAGACCCAGTACTTACCGCCGGCTCCCGACTCCACCCATTGGCGGATGCACTTTGACGGGTCCAAGATGCGCACCGGCTCGGGAGCCGGCATCGTCCTCACCTCTCCCAAAGGCGACAAGCTCAAGTACACGCTGCAGATCCACTTCGCCGCCTCCAACAACGTGGCCGAGTACGAGGCGCTCGTACATGGGCTTCGGCTAGCCAAAGAACTCGGCATACGCCGGATCCTGTGCTACGGCGACTCAGACTTGGTGGTCCAGCAATCATCTGGCGACTGGGACGCCAAGGACGCAAACATGGCAAGCTACCGTTTCCTCATCCAGCAGATGAGCAGATACTTCGAAGGGTGCGAGTTCCTTCACATGCCAAGGGCCGACAACGACCAAGCAGATGCCCTAGCACGGATCGGCTCCACCCGACAAGCCATACCGACTGGCGTCTCCCTCCAGTGCCTCCTCAAGCCGTCCATCAAGCCGTCTCCAGAGTCGGATTCCATCTTCGTACCGCCCGCGCCAGAAACAGCCGGATCCGGCTCAAGAAATCCCGCAGGCGGCACTGGGACTTCGACGACTGCCCCGGGGACTGACGTAGTCGCACCCGGCCCAGGGACTTCAGAACCCGGCCCGGGGACGGCAACAACACAAGAAGCGGTGGTCGACTCCAATGCAACACCCAACCCACCCACCCGAGTCATGGTGGCCACATTAACAGCAGAAGAAGTCACAGCTCCCTCATGGGCCCAGCCCATCCTCAAGTTCCTAGTCAGCAGAGAGCTGCCGGCTGATGAGATCACAGCAAGACTAGTGCAACGACGAGCCGCAGCATACACAATAATCAACAGGGAGCTTGTGGAGCGCAGCGTCACTGGAGTCTTCCAGCGTTGCGTCGAGCCAGAAAAAGGAGTGGCAATCCTCAAAGACATCCACCAAGGCGAATGCGGCCATCACGCCGCCTCAAGATCCCTCGTGGCCAAGGCTTTCCGCCATGGGTTCTTCTGGCCAACTGCCTTGGAGGATGCTAAAGAAATAGTCAAGAGCTGCAGAGGATGTCAAGTCTTCAGTCCCAAACAACACCTCCCGGCTTCTGCCCTCAAGACCATTCCCCTCACCTGGCCTTTTGCCGTCTGGGGACTGGACATGGTGGGCCCTTTCAAGACAGCCCGCGGTGGCTTGACACATCTACTCGTTGATGTGGACAAGTTCACAAAGTGGATTGAAGCCAAGCCAATTAAGAAGCTGAACGGGCCGACTGCCGTGACATTCATCACCGACATCACTACTCGGTACGGCGTGCCGCACAGCATCATCACCGACAACGGCACGAACTTCGCCAAAGGCGCACTGGCACGTTTCTGCGCGACACAGGGCATCCGACTGGACTTAGCGTCCGTTGCCCACCCGCAGTCAAACGGCCAGGTCGAGCGAGCAAATGGACTTATCCTCTCCGGCATCAAGCCCCGACTGGTTGTACCACTGGAGCAATCGGCCGGCTGCTGGCTCGAAGAGCTGCCGGCTGTCCTCTGGAGTCTGCGCACTACACCCAACAAGTCAACCGGCTTCACTCCATTCTTCCTCGTGTACGGTGCCGAGGCTGTCATCCCAACAGACATCGAGTTCGACTCGCCTCGGATCACCATGTACACGGAGGAGGAAGCCAAAGAAGCAAGAGAAGACGGCGTCGACCTACTGGAAGAAGGCCGGCTGTTAGCCCTCAGCCGGTCCGCCATCTACCAGCAAGGCCTGCGCCGCTACTACAACCGCAAGGTCAAGCCAAGATCCTTCCAAGAGGGCGACCTTGTGCTCCGGCTGATCCAGCGAACACCCGGCCAGCACAAGCTCTCGGCCCCTTGGGAAGGCCCCTTCGTCGTCAGCAAGGCACTCGGCAACGACTCCTACTACTTGATCGACGCGCAAAAGCCAAGAGCACGCAAGAGAGACGACTCCGGCAAGGAGTCGGAGCGACCATGGAACGCAAACCTCCTAAGACGATTTTACAGCTGAAAAGCAGTATGTATCACGCTACCCCTTTTGTATTAAGTTACAAACCAACAGGCCCCCCGAACAGTACTCGGGGACTGCCTTTTATTTATCTATGAATGACGGGTGTCATGTCGATGAATGTATTATTACATTTTGAATTCTTGTCCGGCACCGGGTCCGACTAGTCGGCCCGGGGACTGGCCGCCTTGAGCTATATTCTAAGTTCTTCCCGAAGTCAGCAAAGTAGTGCGCCGGCTCCCAAGTCCTCTCTTGTTGAAAGTCGCGGCTCAAAGAACTGACTGTCCGACTAGCAAGAGAGAAGACAGAAAGGACGCCCACATGAAAAATGGCTAAGGAACAACTAACCTATATAGCAAAGAGACGGCCTCCAAATATGCCTGCCGGCTGTCAAAGCAGTCGGCTGGCCGGCTTCCTAAAAAGCTTAGCTTAAGTCCGACAGAGCTAAAATTACTTCCCCCTCCCCAATTGGCCAGGCACTCCCCGGCTACAAATTGCAGAGCAACTGTTTGACTAGGGAGGCGGCAACCAAGGGAGGGCGGCAAAGGAAAAAAGCAGAAGGACAAAAAGCGAAAGTACAAGGAAAGACCGATTGCATAACTTATATACATAAAGCCGCCCACAGGCCGGCAACAGACTTAAGTTTGAATACACCCAGTGGGTGGAATTGTGCAGACTTAACCAAACATTGTTCAAAAGTAACAAGACAGGAAAACAAAAGAAAGAAGACTAAGGCGCGACTTGGAGGCCGAGCTGGTCGATGAAGGCAGCTCGCCGGCTGAAGGAGTGGCCGCCTAGCTGGTCCCGGCTTGACCACCTCCCGCGGCAGGAGACGCACTCGCACGCGACGTAGTGCTGGAGGCGCGGTCAGGCTGGCCGGCTACTCTACCAGCCGGCTCGGCGTCTTCACCCTCCTCCTCCTCCTCTTCGCCCTCGTCGCTGGAGTCGATCTCCTCCGCTGAGTCCTCGCCGTGCGCCGGGTCTAGCCCGAACCAATCTTCCGGCTGGGCGACTCCGTTGTCGTCCACCTCGGGGGCGAAGACGTTGGTGTCGGTGTAGTCGGCGATCGCTGAAGCCCGCCGAATGATGGCCGGCCGCGCCGGCTCCAGCTCCGTGTCGGCTTGCTGCCGCCAGGTCGCCAGCTGGTCTAGGTTCAGGCCGGGATACCAGGCCTTGACGAACTCCAGCGCCCGCCTGGCGCCGGAGCGAGCCGCTGACGCCTTCCAAGCCTCGAAGCGGCCGACTGCCACCTCCAGCCAGTCGGCGGTCCGACTGGGGGTGCGAGGGACCACTTGGCCGGGCCAGAGGGCGGCCAAGACCTGCGATCCCGTGCGCTGAAGCCGGCGGAGCAGCCTGTGAGCCGGCTGGATGCGAGCCTGGATCGCCAGGAGCTGTTCCTCCAGCGAGCGGCCGGCGGTTGGCGAGATCTCGAAGCCGGCTTGGCTCTTCGCCTGGCGACGGGCTTCAATGGCCTGGTTGGCGGCAGTGGAATAGCCGGGGAAGTACTCTGCGCGAAGAAGAAAAGAAAAGAAGAACACCAAAATCAGAAAAACAAGCCAAAGTGGCAGATGGCAAGAAAGGATGAAGGGATAGACGATTTACCGTCAACCAGATCCTCGATCTGGCCATAGCCGGAGACCAGAGTCTGCCTGGCCTCTGCCCAGCCGGCCGCCTCCGTCTCGAACTCGGCCTAGAGGGTGGCTTCGCGATCCTGCGCAGCCTTCAGCGCCGCCTGGTGGCCTTCCTCCTGGTCGGCCAACTTCTTGACCAGGCGGTCGCGCTCCTGCACCAAGGCGGCGAGCTCCGCGTCCTTGGCACGAAGAGCAGTCTGGGACTCCCCCAGCTGTGCCCTCAGACTGGCGTTGGCCGCTGCAGAGATAGAAGAAGAAGAAGAAGAAGAACAATGAGAAATCATCAAGGAAGATCCGAGCCGACTGCTCAGCAGTCGGCCCGAATCTCGGGGACAACACCCAGTGGGTGCGCTGACGCGCCCCCACATGAGATAAAGATCAAGTCACATACCTCGGCTTTCAGTGAGATCGGCGGTCTTCTGAGTCAGCTCCCGAGCCTGGGAGTTGAAGGCGGCCGCTCGGAGGTTGTGGTAGTCCTGCAAGACGGACAGAAGACCGACGTGAGAACAAAAGCAGCAAAAACAAAATCTCCAAGAAGTTCCAAGCCGCCTGCTCAGCAGCCGACTCGGAACTCGGGGACTACACCCAGTGGGTGCGCTGACGCGCCCCCACGAGAGAAATCAAGATCAAGAAAGAACAAGATGAGAATACTAACCCAGATGGCTGCCCGCGTGGCGAGGAATTCGTCGGTGAACTGCCTCAGCGCCGCGGCTTGGCCTTGCAGCCGGGTCCGGACGTCCTGTGCAGCGACGTTCACCACGGCTGACCCTCCGCCCGGCGTCCACCCCGAGGTAGCGCTGGCCGCCTCCGCGTCTCGGGCCGACGAGCTGGAGCCCACGGCCGGTTGTGGCTCCGACGCAGCCTTCTGCGGCTCAGACGCGGCCTTCCCTGCACGCCGGCTTGGCGGAACCCGGACCGCCACCTCAGCCCCCGCGGCCGGCTCGCCCTCCGCCGACTGTGCGGGCGCAGGCTCAGGCTGGCGGCCTTGGGTCGCCTTAGTCGGAGGAGTCGGCCCCGGCGCCTCCCCCAAGATGGCGACGTCGTCGCCGCTTCCTCCCAGCCCCGGCTGGGAACCGCTAGCTCCCCCTGGCGAGGGATCCACGTCCCCGGGCGCCATGGTGCGCAGGGGGGTGACCATCAAAGCCTCCCCTGCCGCCGCTTCGGCCTCGGCCTCTGCCTGGGCCTTGGCTGCGGCCTCGGCGAGCGCCTTCGCCGCCTCCTCCTCCCGAGCTGCCTGGGCGGCGGCTACCCTCCGTGCCTACGCCTCCCGCGCTTCCTGCTCCTCCCGCGCCTCCCGCGCGTTCCTTTCCGTCGCCTCCAGGAGGGCGGCGCGGGGATCTACGCGGCGGGTGGTGCTCCCAGAGCCCCCTGGCGACTCGACGACGGAGCCAGCGGCCGCCCGCTCAAGTGACAGCGGAGCTCTGACCATTGAAAAAGAAGAAGATTCAAGAACCACCAAAGGAAAGAAAGGAGGACGGTACTTAGAAAGAGAGAACTTACGCCGACACAGTCTGCGGCTGCTTCACCACTTTGCGGAAGCGAGCCGCCTTCGCGGCCGCCTCTTCCCGCCTGGTGGCTGCCGCACCACCCCTGGGCTTCTTTGTCCGACTGCCGAACATGCCCTGGGTGGCGCGACGTTTCTGGCCTCTACCCCGAGCAGGCTGCGCGCCGGAGGAGCCCGCGCCGCGTCCGGAGGCCGGCTGGCGGGGCAGGACGGCTTCGGCTTCATCCTCGTCCGGCCAGTCGTCGAAGGTCGCGGTGAACCCGTAGCCGCCTGCTTCGCCGCCGGCTTGGCCGCCGGCCGGCTCGACGGCGTCCTCCATATGGACCGCCCCCAGGTCAGGGTCCTCCTGGTCGTGTTCGGTCCGGTCGGGGACGAAGCGGCGCTCCACGTCTGCCCCCTGGGCCGGCCGAAGCAGAGGACTCTGTCAAAAGAGCAAGCCGACTGAGTTATAGTCGGCCCGGAGGAACTCGGCGACAAAGTTGAGAGAGAGAAAGAAAAAGAGACGAGGGGAGTGTACGTAGGCGGAGGATTGGTGCGGCTGTATGGCTCCTTGCCGAATTGCCAGTCTTCGGAAAGTTGGCAGTTGGCGAGGTAATTCACCATGTCGGCGGCGTCGGGCTGCGGCATCTCCTTGGTGCACATTCGGCATGGATCAAGCTGGCCGCTCATCTGACAGATCAGATGAGGCCGGCTCTGGAGCGGAAGGACCCGGCGCGTGACGAAGGCGGCCAGGAGGTCGGGCCCCGTCAGGCCCTCCAACTGGACCATCACCCGCAGGCGGGTGATGGCGGCGTTTCCTCCCTCGACAGCGTCACCGCCCGGAAGGACCACAGGGGCAGCCTCCCCGCCGGTGGGCCGGCTACGTAAGCCGGCAGGTTGATGTAGTCGCCCCGTGGAGCGATGTTCCGCACGTAGAAGTACGACTTCTGCCACTTCTTCACCGATTGGATCAGCGAGATGACGGGGAAAGGGTTGTCGGCGCCCGATCTCCGCGACGCGATGAAGGCGCCAGTATGAGCCGGCACGCCTTTACTGCGCGTGCCCAGCTTCGACTGGAAGAACTCCGCCCAGAGCTCAAGGGTGGGGAGGACGCCGAGATAGCCCTCGCACAGGGTGACGAAGGCCGACAGCAGCACCACCACGTTGGGGGTGAGGTGGTGCGGCTGGAGCTGATAGAATTCCAGCCAGGAGCGAAAGAAGGCGCTCACTGGCAGGCCGAAGCCGCGCAGGAAGTGCGAGCGGAAGACCACCCGCTCGCCCTCCCGCGGCGCCGGCCTGATTTCCTTCTCCGGCGTGAGGCGGACCTCCACTTTCTCCGTCGTGACGACGATCTACATCAACAATCTTGCTACCGTCAACACCAACTTTCTCCACCTTTATGCAGCGGTGTAACACCCCTTCTCCCCGCTGTAATCTCTACTTAAACATGGTGTCGGGGTAAATGGCCATGGGTAGCCTAACCGACTACCCCTGGCTCTTCGGAAAAATTATCAGGCCTTTGGGCCTTCAAGCACTCCAAGCATTTGGGCCGCCTTCCCTGGCCGGCTACCACTAAAGCCGACTCCCGGAAGGCGACCCAGCCTCACCGACTCCTCCCTAGGACGACTGCGGGGTGGCCGACTCCAAGAAGCCGGCCAAGAAGGACGCCGACTCCAAGAAGCCGGCCAAGAAGGACGCCGACTCCTAGAAGCCGGCCAAGACCACAACCACCCCTCCATAACGGCGACGTGACCGGGTGTGGCCACAGTGCGGCCCATGACCCCCGAAGCCCGAGGCGGGTGTGGCCACAGTGCGGCCCATGACCACGTCTCCCGTGCGGCTCGGCACTGTAGCCACGCTAGCCTCGACGTCGTCCACGACCCACTCCTGTACGGCCCAAGGACTGCGGGCCCCTTCAGCCAGAGAGAGGTGTGAAGGCGGCCCGGCTTTTCCTAGTCGGCCAAGAGTATAGCCGGCCTCCAGAAGCCGGCTACTCCCTTCCTCGAAGCAGGAGCCCCATTAAGGAGACAAGACGGGGTGAGGCTACAGTGATAGCCCCCGAGGCGGCCCACTGTAGCCACGCTCACCTCGACAAAGCCCTCATCATCAGAGGCGCGGCTACAGTAAGCAGCCGCCGACAAGACCCTAGGCGGTGGGACCGGCCTGTCGACCAAGTAGCCGGCAGCCGGCGGGACCCACCAGCCGGCGGGACCGAGCAGCCGGCGGAGAAGCCGGCGAGCGTAGACACTGACGGCTGGGACCAGTTCCCAGTCGGATTACCATTGTACCCCCGGGGGGTAGGCCTATATAAGCCCCCCGGAGCACCCATGCAAAGGGTTGGCTTCTGGATTGACCTTGGAGCATAGTTCGCTTCTGGATTGACCTTGGAGCATAGTTGGCTTCTAGGTTAACACCCACGCATAGCACACACACCATAGATATAGAGAAGCAAGAGCTAGCCTTGTTCTTCTTCCCCCTTGATCCCAACAGCTCTAGGAGCGATTGTAGCTACCCTTTATCGATCTAGTGATCATGCGGAGACCCCGCAGAGCAGGACTAGGGGTGTTATCTCCTCGGAGAGCCACGAACCTGGGTAAGATTCGCCGGCGTGCATGTCTCCGCCTCATCCCGTTTCCAGGCACCGGCGACGTTTTATTGGCTCCCACAATGATAAGCCATCCTTTGGCATATGTCGCACCAACCACCCGACACATGGTGCTCAACTACATATATTATTTCCCAATGATATTTGGCTATCCTATGATGTTTGAGTAGATCCATTTTGTCCTATGGGTGAATCGTGATCTTTGTTGGTATGATTGTATATTTTATTTATGGTGTTGTCCTACGGTGCCTTCTGTCTCGCGCAAACGTGAGGGGCCCCTGCTGTAGGGTGTTGCAATATGTTCATGATTCGCTTATGGTGGGTTGCGAGAGTGACAGAAACTGAAACCCGAGTAAGTGCGTTGTTGCGTATGGGATAAAGAGGACTTGATACTTAATGCTATGGTTGGGTTTGATGACCTTAATGATCTTTAGTAGTTGCGGATGCTTGCTAGGGGTCCAATCATAAGTGCATATGATCCAAGTAGAGAAAGTATGTTAGCTCATGCCTCTTCCTCATATAAAATTACAAGAATGATTATCGGTACTTGCTATCGATTACCTAGGGACAAATGACTTTCTTGTTGACAAAAGCTATCCACATTTATTACCTTGCAATTTTTTCATAGTTTTATTCTCGCAAAGTACACTACAAAAAAAAGACACATCCATGACATTTTGGCTGAACAAAAATTTCTTCTGTCATACTTATGACACTTCTATGATGATAATTGTGACAAAACCCAGTATCATCATAGATGTGGTGGGCTCCTACTTCTATGATAAAAAATCATGACAGAAAATGGGCTTTTCGTCCTGGGCGGGCCGGAGACGCAGTTGCATGACATTCTTTGGGCCGTCCATGACGGAAAAAACTGTGGTAGAAGCGAGGGCGAGGAAAATATCGGGGTGTTCCCGATTACGGTGGGTGGTCGGGGCCGAGCGATGCGCGTTTCTCTAGTACACGCATGCGCGTGGGTGCGAGGCGTTGGGCTCTAACTGAACCCAAGCGATTGCACTGCAGGCTACGCGTTACTGAACCCGAGCGATCGATCGATGGCTGTTAACTGAACCCGATCGAGCGATTCCTTCGCTACTCCTGCTAACTGAAGCCGATCGATGCTACCTCTGGATGAACAATGAGCGTTGCTACGGGGTTTGGATGAACAGTTCCCGGTGGGGGTGGATGAACAGGACCCCGTGGTGTTGCCTCTAGATGAACAGGACACCGATCGATCGAGCCAGTTGGGGCTGGATGAAGAGGACCCCGTGGAGGGTCTGATGAACAGGACCACCCCGTGGAGGGCTGGATGAACAGTAGATGGTGGAGGGCTGGATGAACAATAGCCCGTGGAGGGGTGGTTGAACAGGAGCCCGTGGAGAGGGCTGGTTGAACAGTAGCCGGTGGAGTAGCGCGCGGTGGAGGCTGGATGAACAGGAGCCCGTGGATGAACATTCCCAGGTGGAGGCTGGAGGAGGTCGACGGTGGATGAACAGTAGCCCGTGGAGGCTGGAGGGGGTCGACGGTGGAGATGAATAGTAACCTGTGGACTCCCGTTTTGCGGTACGCCACACCCCTCCCGATGAACAAGACCCCCGTTTCGACCGTAGCGCTCCAACACAAGTCCGTTTCCTCCGTTTTGCGGTACGCCACACCCCTCCCGATCAACAGGACCCCCGTTTCGACTGTAGGAGGTCCGTTTCCTCCGTTTTGCGGTACGCTAGACCCCTCCCAATGAACAGGATCCCGTTTCGAACATGGCCGGTCGAACACAAGGCCGTTTCCTCCGTTCTGCGGTACGCCAGGCCTCGTTTCCATCGGTTGTTCCGTCCATGCCCGTTGGCTCACACGCGTTCCGTTGCCTCCCGATGAACACGACGCATTCCGTTGCCTCCCCATGAACACAACGACAACGCAGATTCTCTGTTCTAACCCAGCCATGTACACGAGCCCTAGCCGTACGTACGCGCGAGTAGGCGTTCGAGACCCCGCCCGTATGTACATACGTGGCCGTATTTACTTTCTTGCACCCTGGCCGCTGTATGTACGTGTACATGCTACGTGCGCGCCTCTACTACGACACGTGCGCGCCTCTACATTGACCAGTATGTACATACACGTTTGCGACCAGAATGACAACGCTACGTAGGCTTCGGCCAGGTGGGTCCTGACTGTCAGGCACTTCCTTGCGTGCGAAGATGTAGCTGGTGGGTCCCAGCAGTTAGGGGGCGAATCATTTTTTTGCCCGGACGCACTTCCTTGCGTGCGAAGATGTCGCTGGTAGGTCCCAGCAGTCAGGGGGGAAACATTTTTTCCATGAAATACGGTTGCCCGTCCGATGGGTCCCTGCTGTCAGGTGGAGGAATCATTATTTTCCGCGTAATAAGGAGGCACTTCCTTGCTGCGGCCGTGGACCCAGCTGTCAGCCTCTCCACGTACAGTCCACGTCCGATGGAAGTCGTTCCTTGACCACGTTGACCACGCCGCGCCGAGAGCACCAGGGCGGTGGACGACGGCGAGGCCTAGGAAGGGGACGACGCGGAGCCGGGGAAGACGCGGCAGTGGATGCCCACGCGTAGAGGAGTACGAGGGTTCACTAGTTCGGCTGCGGTGTGAGGCTGTCATCGCCGCAGAATAACAGGGGGTGTGGGTGAGTAGAGGAATGGCATGGCCAGCGGTGGGAGTAGTAGGGGGAGGTGAGGCCTCCGCGGCATCGCAGCCGGCCACGGGAGGCAGGAGCACGAGGCACGACCGGCGCTGCTTTGGGCGACTGGACCAAGAAGACCAGAGGTTGAAGAAGCACTACGGCAGTTGGATGGACATCGTACGGTCACTGTATCTAGAATCGTTCATGTTGACTAAGTTGACAAAGCCCTCCGTCACCGTCAACTTAGTTGGCCCACAAGTCAGCCTCCCACTATTGTGGGTCCCAGCTAGCAGGGGGTATTCATTTTTTGTGCGTAATAAGGAGGCACTTCCTTGCGTGCGAAGATATAGCTGGTGGGTCCGACCTGTCAGCGGTGGGAACGTTTTTCGCGAAATATAGAGGCCCTTCCGGTGGGTCCCAGCTGTCAGGTGGAGGAATCATTATTTTGCGCGTAATAAGGAGGCATTTCCTTGCGTGCGGCTGTGGACCCGGCTGTCAGCCTCTCCACGCACAGTCTACTTCCGATGGCGTCGTTCGTTGACCATGTTGACCACTCCGCGCCGAGCGCATCCAAGGTGGTGGACGACGGCGAGGCCCCGGACAACAATGAGCCGGAGATGGGAAGAGGCGGGAGTAGAGTCGCAAGCGGAGAGGTGTACGAGGGTTAACTGGTTCTGGTGCGGTGTGGTTCGGTAGTCGGTGGAGAAGAACGGGAGGTGTGGAGCAGTGGAGGGATGGCCTGGCCAACGGTGGCGTAGCGCTTCACAGCGAAGCGTGCTAAGCAGAGCTGCTAGCAGCAGGAGGCGGGAGCAGTTGGTCCCGGCAGCGCTGGAGGAAGAAGATGAGAGATTGAAGATGGATGCCGGTCGTTGGATGTAAATACAATGGCTAACGATGTTAGAATCATTTGTTAACTAAGTTGACAACGACTTGCATTGGCTTCGATCTATTGGCCCACATTTCAGCCTCCAAAAATGTGGCACGTATTCAACCCATTTTTTCAGAATTTGCAGTCCATTTGATCTCTTTTTTTTAATTACAGTCCATTAGCTAGGCTGTGTGAACAAATAATGTAGCGTCCATGCGACCCATTTATGTTTTTCCTAAAAAATTATAGGCCATTTGCACTTTCTCGAAATACACGATTTTGCTGGGCGTATTCTAATTATAATGTTGGGGTGGGCGCAGCAATGTTATCAAAAAATAAACAGGGGTGAGCATTTTGTTATATATATATTTATTTAAATAATAAGTGATTTATTATTACATCGGTCCTTAAATCTTACCAAGCTTTTGTACACAATCACCAGGATTTTCATTGTTAAAAAAATCCAGGATTTTATTCTTAAGAAATTATTTTTATAAGTTAATAAGATGTGGGATATTGTTTTCTTACATATGTAAGTATCTGTTAAATATATGATGACAATAACAATAATATATAATAACATATAAAATAATTTAAATATATAATATAGTTAGAAGGGAAATATAAGTTGGACCAGGCGTTCCTATTCTTATACAGAAAAATAGAACAGACCTCTGCGTTTTCTTCAAAAAGTACATAAATTGGGTTGCCGATGTTTCAGGAAAAATAAAACCTCGGATGGGAGGTCCATAGGCCGGTCGATACATGACGACACTCAAGAAAATACAAACAAGCCTATGGACCTCCCATCCGAGGTCGTGGGCTGCGCATGTTAAAAAAGAAAGCCTAGACGGGGCAGCCCAAAACCCAGCTGATACTTGCTGCCCCAGTGATAATAAATGATACCTGCCAGCTCCCCGGCTTCGTTGTGAATTTATCTCCTATAGTAACTACGTTGAAGCACCTAAAAATGTAACTATGTTGACAAACCCGTGGGCCCCAACGTCAGTATAGCATTAGGAGGAAGTATTTTTTTCGATGATGCACTTGCTTGCGTACGGGCATAGACCTGGTGGGTCCCGACTGTCCGCCTCTCCACGTACAGTCCTCTCCAAATTCCTCTCGTTTGTTCAGGATGTTCACAACAGCAGACAGCGGTGTCGTGGCGAGCGCACAAAGGCACATGAGGAGATCCGACCACCTAAGGAAGTGCCTTATTAGTAACGAAACAACTGAACTAGCCTAGTGGCCGAGTGACACTACCCGAAAGCTGTTCCGCCCTGGTTCGATTCCACCTGTGCAGAGAAAATTTCTCAAAATTTTTTGCCTCTGCCTTTATTGACATGTGTCCCAATTGTCATCTATGCACACCACGTCCAACACTTGCCAAAACTTCGTCCCTCGTTTTCTCTATTTTTCGCACACTCGACATTGTGTGGGCATCTTGAAAATAGCATATCTTTTTGACTGTGCATCATATGAAGATGTGCTATGCATGAATGTTGATCAGCATGATGTTAACTGGCTGGTAGTTCCAGTTTCGACCATGAATAAAACTTCCAGCATGATGTTAACACTATTTGAAAAGGCCGTGTTAATAAAAATGCTCTGCCTCTGAAAGTTGCAGTTTCTTATCTGAAACTGAACTTGGAGTTTCTTATCTGAAACTGAAACTTGCAGTTTCTTCTCTGACAATCACATTGTCTGCACTTTTATACTCCTATGAAACTACATTTTTTTAAGTGCTAAAAATAGATCTCTAGAATTCATAAAATACTTCACATGCTCAATACTGCAAATCTGAAATTCAAAAGACATTCATATCTGAAAGTACTCTCAAAATACACAACGCAAAACACAATTCACAACCTGCAAATACTAACAACCCTAAGCTCCTCCTAACAATTCACAACCTGCCCGACTATTGGTCGGGGGGCAATCCCTCCTAGTCCACGGCGGCAGACAGCCGCCCCGTGAGACGATGTGAACGGCGAGGGAGAGGGTGGCGGGGAAGCGCTGTTGGGCCAACTATTTTTCTCCTCTTGCAGTTGGGTTCGGTCGACGAAGACTGCACCGGCTCGCTCTGGCACGACACCCTCACAAACGGCACCCTATAGATGCTCGATCCTTCAATATCCGGTGGATGCTCCATCTGGGATCGATACTCCCACCACCGCTCCCTCACGATCGGATTCGGTGAATCTGTTTGCTCCATGGCCCAGAGGAGCAGCTCTATGTACTCCCGCACGACTCCCTCCGGGAGTATCGCCACCTTTTCGCTCTGTTGCAGATATTTGGCCATGGATGTCGCCGTCGCCGCTAGTTGGTCGTCGTTGTCAAACCAAGACTGTATCTCCAACATCCTAGCTAGCTTCACAGGGTCGTCGTCTGCGATCCTCACGTATCGGTTGTACTCCTCCATCGATCTACTTCTCCACAGCACCTTCACTCGCCGACGGTGCTTTTGAATGGAAGAGGAGAGGAGCAGTGCTGGTTTTGGTTTAGAACGGGAGAGGAGCGACACTGGTTTTGGATTGGAACAGGAGAGGAGGGGCGGTGGTTTTGAAATGGAAGAGGAGAGGAGCGGCGCTGGATTTAGATTGGAACATGAGAGGAGCGGCGGTGGTTTAAGAGGAGAAGAGCAGAAGAGTGGCGCTAGTCTTGGAAGTATTTTTTTGTTTTGCGTATTTTGGGTCAAAGTTTGACCATGTACTGTATTTGACAAGCAAAATGTGAATGCATGTCACCAAAAATTGTATCGTTTGGTTCGTATCTGAATGTACTTTCAAATTATATTATTTTTGCAATGTATAACATATATTTTATTTGTGAAAATCATGGTCAATTATGACCCAGACTAAAAGGGAGACTAGTTAATTGGGGGTCGCTTTCTTAATTGAAGGGTAAATTGATTTTGCTTTTGATCCAGTCACAACGCGCCGGCCCTCTCGTCCAATCCTAAATCGCTGTCGCACGCTCCTCTCCCTCTTCTCCATTGCAAAACCACCTCCTCTCTCCTCGGACGAGGATCACCTGACGTAGCCCATCCTGCCATTGAGACACTGACACATGGGTCCCACCAAGCGCGGGGCCCACCTGTCAGCGACCGAAAGGAAGGGAACCTCTCCTCTCCATCATCTCCATTCCTAAACCACCGTCTCGCCTCTCCCTCTTCTCCATTTCAAAACCACCCCCTCTCCTCTCCATCATCTCCATTCCAAAACCACCGTCTCGCCTCTCCCTCTTCTCTATTGCAAGACCACCGTCTCTCCTCCCATCTTCCAAAGCTAGCACCGGACCACTCAGAAGGACATCTATGGAGGGGATGCAGCAGCGAATCAGGCAGATCGCCGGCGGCGACCAGGCAAAGTTAGCCAGGTTGAAGGCGATCCTTACTTGGTTTGACAATGAGTGGGAGATTTCGAGGACGGTGAAGGCCATGTGGCAATGTATGCGAAAGAGCGAGGCGACGACGATGAGGGCGGCGATGTACTCCTCGGCGGCAGTCAGGCCGCAGTCCTTCGAGTTCATCGAGTATCTCCTCTGGGCGATGGAGCAGACAGATTCGCCCGAGGCGAAAGTCAGGCCGAGGTGGTGGGCGTACAGGTCGAAGGTCGAGCACCCAGAGGATAACGAATTGATCGAGTATGGTGTGCCGTTCGTGAGGGTGCAGAGCCAGCCGGAGCCACAGGAGTATTCGTTCTCCCATCGCAAGAGGAGGCCGGATGGCGCGACATAGCTTCCCCGCCGTTCTCCACGGTTCCCTCAACGCTCGCCTCATTTCAACGGCGTTGGTAGGGTTTAAGGTAAGCTTCGCACTACCAAATCTTCCATCTGCTCATGCTTACAATCAGTGTGACAACTAATAAAAATCATGCTTACAATCAGTCTCTGAGTACTACGCCAATCACCCTAAAATAGCTCTAGACCTTTGGGTCAAAGTTGTGACATTGTGTACAAATAAAGAAAAATAGATTGGTGCTTCTTTCAGAAAAGAGTACACCCCTAGAAAACTGCCAATATAAGCTACTAGTATTTTTTAAGTCTAAGCTACTAGTATTTGGTTAGAGGATTTGCTGCCGAGAAAGATCCGTCCACAGTGAGCGCCACACATCCCACTAATGGTGGTGGATGCCAATGCTTAGATGGAGCAGGGTTGGTGTCCGTAATTTTTACTTGGCACCTCGCACTCTCCATATATGCCGGTTCCATCCGTACATTTGTGCAGTTCCACCAAAATGCAGCTGAATAACCCTGTTTGCACAAATAATGAAAAGGCGTGATTACATTATAGTGGCACTAGTTGATGAAACATACACTAATAAACAGAAGAAAATATTACATCATACTGGAAATCGACCCAAGTCTCCCCGATACACCTTCTGCCAGTGATGAACATCAGTGTATAGCGGTAGTACAAGGAGGCGCCTTGAGACATTCAAATCTCTATTTTTGTGCAGATCAACTAAAATTAAGCACCCCAGTTTGCAGAAACGCTTAAATATTGACAATGGGAGTAGTTGATAAAACATACATTGACAAAGAGAAGCACTTTCTTTATCTACATTGGAAATGAAATGATAGAGAGGACACTCGCTCTATTTTAACGGTATTATTACTTCATTTTATCAGTGACACTAGGGTCGAGCAGGTGGCAAACGAGGTGTACCGTGCGTCGCAAGGATGAACACCGGGGGTGCTTAGACTGGGATGCTGAAGCTGGCTCTTTCAGTCCCTATCTTCCCCCTGATGTTTCTGTGGTAGCATTTGGGTTGTAATCCAAACTTGGTCGAGTTGGTGCTGCGTCCCCCTACCTGACTAGCTTATGTGGCGAACTTGTCTCCTGCTAGTACTCAGTCCGTTCTAGTAGTAGTTGCATAGCTGCCCGTTTACACTGAGATGTTGTCGGATAATGGTTCTCTATGGTTGGGTTTCTTAATGAAATCGGAGAGAACCCCCTCTTTCAATATATATAAAAACTGTGGCACTAGCGGTGCCAAAACATTGCCTCAAATTAATAGTGCCACTAGATTAAGGTGCAAAATAATAACATTACTGCGTTATCATGGCAGTGCCAAAACAGTAGCACAAGAGCAGGATCAACATGCAGGATCTTTGGCAAACGGTCAGACCAAAAAGGAACATACCTCGTGGGGGGACCATATCTGCATTCAACGCCATCGTAGAAGGGATGACACCAGTCACCAACATGGATGATTCAATTCATGGGACCTTTTGGTGCAGTTCACCTAAAATGAAGCAATGTCCCATGAGCTAGCAGCTTCTTCTTCTTCTTTTTTAAGAAAAGGGCTCCAGCCCCGGTTCCATTTCCATCAGAAAACGAAACCCACAGAGCTTCTTCTTCATTAGTTGCAATAAAAATGAGCAACATCAAGGTTGGTCGTGAAGCTCCTGGAGAGTAGGTGGACCAGGACAGTTGCATCTCTAACGTAAAGAAGCAACTTATCTTAATGGGAAACTTAGCAGGACATGAAAAAAGTTCCATTGATTCATATTACTGGAGGCATTACATTGAAAACAACATTGGTTTAACGTGTCCTTACTTTTAACAGTGCGACTGCTACATTTTACCAGTGGCATTACATAAGAGCGGCTCGGGGCAACAAACATCAGAAGAGGATATCTGGGTTGGTCCCATTTTTGTTCAGTATATAGCCACCTTATACTGTGTGAGGATAGCAAATCTAGTGCTGGACTTACTCTGTTGACTTGTCCCCCAGTCCCCACTTTCTTTCCGTGTTCAACCAATAGATCGGGTTTATATTGAGTTTGTACTGCGTTCCCTTTATTTCCCTATTAGACCTAGAGACCAGTTGGATAGCCAGTCTCTGCTACTTTTCGCCCCCATTATTTCCTCTTTCGACCAAGTCCTAGATTCAGGTAACAAATCTTCCCCCACCCCACCCCCTTTCTTCCTTGTTTGAACCAAGTACTACTAGATTCGAGTGCACGAACTAGTTTTACCTCTTAACAGTAAAAAATTAGGTGGTTTTCGAACAGCCGATCGATCCTATCTACACGAGGGGGCTTGAGAAATAGTAAAAGATACAAATGCAGCGACGTCAGGAGCTCGGGAAGTAGAGCAAGGCCGGTTTTGAAGGAAGTAATACCTGAGGGTTGCTGGGATGTCGCTAGGTGGGCGGCGGGAGGCCGGATCTGCCCACACTACGGCAACGAGGAAGAAGGGGTGGGAGGCCCTCCCTCGCCAGCGATGCTTGGGAGAGAACGGCAAGGCACGCTGATCGGGACGCGCCGGCAGTGGGTAAGAGCCGTCGCCGAGGATGACCGCGTGAATGTTGCACCTTCTCACCTTCCCCGGCGGAGAGGATCCGGCTGGATCTGTGACCAGCGGTGAGTAGAGAGAGAGAGTGTGTGGCCACCGCTGTCGTGTTTAGATCTAGAGAGGACGAGACAGTGTGAAGAGAGCAACACTAGCAAGAAAGCGCGGAGGCTCCTGCCTATATAGTGGAGTACTAGTTTTCTTTTGTCTACCGGCCGGAGCCGGCTTGACCTCGGCAATGACTGTCGACAAGTCTTCATGCACGTGCCCCGGAGGCGCAGTTGTCGCCATTTTGATCTGAAGCACCGGATTATAACATATAACACGAAAAAATGCCACATGACAAGAAATCATAACCTCACTGCCCAAAGGAGACAAGATGAATCCCGACGGACAAACTAGACGAGGATCAAAGCTCAAATTAAAGATAAACTCGTAGAAAAGGGGTCCGTCGATAGATGTCCTAATTAACATAGCCGACTTGACCTAGATGGCAGCCGAGTAGTCTTCGTGCATGTGCCCCCAATGACTAACCCAACTCAGTTGTCGCTGTTTAACCCTCGCAGTGATCCGAAGCACATGACACCTAATTTTGCGAGATGACAAGAAACCTTTTTTTTAGATTTCTCCCCAGAACTACAGCCCTGTACAACACAGCCTGCACGATATGTAGACGATAGCCAATCCAGGCGTGTCTGTTGGAGTCTGGTCACATGCATGGACGAACTGATCTTCCGTGTCTTGCAGGGATCGTCCAAGTACCAACGTATGTACTTCTATTAACTCACCCGACTTGCGGGGCCGGAGAGTGTGCCTATGGTCGGTTCTCAATTGCAGTCCCACATGTGTCTGCAAACGCAACATGACGTGCGTTCCATTCAGAGAGCGGCGTGCCAGACTGACCGACTGTCTGGGGTGTGACGCGAATGCGGCGGGCGTGCTGTATACTCCATACATGTGTACGCCGTTTTCTTGAGGCTTTGCTCCATGGCGCAATCCATGGATACAAAATTAGTATACTGTACTATTTAAAAGTTGAGGGCGGGGCTTTGCCTGCACGGTAGGCGGGGCAGTTCCGCCTAGTCGGTTCGACAGAGACGCGAGAAGATGAGGGAGTAGGCTGCTGCAAACGTAGGGCTGTGTGATTTGACAGTGAGTTACTGCTGGACAGGTGGGGCCCGGTGATTTGACTTGCCATTATCATTTTAACTGTGGCGCTCCGACCGGCTTGAGTCTCCCGATTCCTGACCACCTCCATACAGGTGCCTCTCCTGATGCTCCACCATGTAGAGGCTGGCTCTTGCTTAAGAGCCCACTCCTCCACTTTTTCCTTGCCTCTTTCCCCCACATATGCAAAAATGCCATGTAAAGCGGGCTTATAGCCCACTATTGTACTTGATCCTATAGGTTCTAAGCCTGCCACATAGGCATAAAGTCTGATGTGGCAAGTTAATTAAGAAGAGAGAGACTAGTTTGGTGACCCAGGAAGAAACGGTGATAAGCGCGTGTACCTAGATGAAGCAAACTTAGCAACAAAAAACTAAGCACCTATGCATTGGGGACTTGAGTTGCTAAGCCATTTAATGCCCATAGCACCTCATCTAAGCACCATTTCATTGAAAGAGGTCACTTCTTGGCAAATGCAATAAATACTATGAAGAAAGAGATAGAGAGAAGTAAACAAAAAAATACTCTTATAGCCAACCTTATAGCTAACCTTGTTGTATGAGTGACTAAGTGATGACCATGTATGACATGCCAACATCAGATAGCCTAACGCACCGTGTTAAATTTCCAAGGGTGCGACCGTGCGAGCGAGGCGACGGTCGTGGTAGGCGCGACCATGATACGAGCTGCTGGCAGCCCTTGGATCTGAGATCGAACGGTCACATGCTAAGTTGCTGAAAATTTGCAGAATAACCCTCCAGGATAGGATATTCACCCATAGGTCTAGAATCACGCCATGCAACCATTCGATCTCAGATCCAAGGGCTCTCGGAAGCCCGTATCATGGGAGAATGGAAAGCTTCGTATCACCTATAATTTTCCCGACGCTTGACATGACATCAAAAGCCATTTAATTGGGCGTCGACTAGACATGACATCTAATTGGGCCCCCATAGTACTGTGAATGAATCCATTTATCCACCAGGCAAGCCACTACCCTGCCATTCGCACGCGCCCCCCACTCGACATTTTTACAATCGATAAACCGCTCCTAGTTGTCCCGTCCTTTCACATTACGGCAGTTCCACTAATCCTAACCCTCCTCCCAAATCCATGGCGTCCCAAATCTCCATGATCGGCGGTGAGTACAATGTTACAACCATCACCGGCGATGAGTTCGACATCATCTACACCCGTTCTTCCGCAACGGTGAAAGAATGCCTTGCTCGCTTCAAACGCATGTTCAGAAACTCAAATGATGAGTGGGTCGCTGGGCTAGATGTTGAGTCCACCACAGTCCTGGGAAGCGAGAAGAAACTAATTAAAGGAGGCAGAGAAGAAGAAGCCCACCGTGATCCAGGTTTGCGTGCATGACTTATGCTTGGTCTACCACATATGCCATGCCGACGTTGAGTGCGAGGAATTTAAGAAGTTCCTCAAGGGCGGCCGAGTCAAATTCGTTATTGTAGACTTTAGGAATGACAAGGAAATCCTGGGTCAGATAGGCATCGTTGTAGGCAACCCCTTCGACCTCCAGAAGGAAGGGCTGGTGCCCTCCCTTGATCAGCCTTCAATGCTGACCCTGGCAGGAGCCATGGTTCATCCGTCGTACGGTGAACTGAAGAAACCTCCGCACATGTTTCATCATGCATGGCAGTGGACTGTACTAGATATAGACCTCATCTACTACGCTTCAATGGATGGCTACCTTTGTTTCAATATCTACAAGGGTTGGTTGAAGAGCAAGAGCCAAGTGTGCGGTTCAAGCAAAGAGTATCGCCCAAGAGGAAGAGGGACAAGGACGAAGTCGAGGACGTGGACGAGGACTCCGAGTAAGGTGGCAGTGTCCTTGCTCATGGTGGTTCTAATGCAGTGTCTACCGGATTAGATGCTTAGTTTAATTTCTGGTGTGCTTAGTTTTATTTGAGGGGTGTGTTGTGCTGAGGCCCTAGCAGAACTATGTTATGTTTCTTCTCGTTATATTTCGTACATTTCATCTTTTAGTTGGTATAGTACTACCACTCGTTTCTTGACATTATACGTACAATATATATGGCCAACATCATATAGCCAGCAGTTTAGTTGTCAAACAATATCAGGGTGCTTAGTTTTGTCAAAGAATTCCAGGGTGCTTAGTTTTATTTGAGGGGTGTGTTGTGTTGGACACCATTAACTTATCATTGTGAGAATCGGCTTATTTTTGTCATGTAACATGGTCAACGGGTTTGACGTGAAAATAACAATGTCTAATGGCATTTCTGAGCAAACATCTAACTTAACGATGGCATTTTTTAGATATCTAATTGCATTTTTGAGCAGGCATCTCACGGATCGATGGCATTTTTTGAGTAGTTGTAACTTCTAATGGCAAAACTGAGTAGTGATACACAACTAGTGGCATAAGTAATAAGAACCCAAGAATTAAATACGTATGCTAATTTCTTTATTTTTTTTATTTCTTTATACCTTTGTGTGCGAAACAATATACGCTGCCTCCCCCCAGATTTTCTTTACAGAGGCAACATAGAACTATATGAGTGCCTTGTTAAATTTTGGAATTATTCCGCGTTCGTTTGGCCTTTTTATACATTAATTGAGTTTCTGGTCATTTAATGTGCATAATTCAAATTTGAACTACAAGCACATGCTCCCGTGCACCAAAGTTGACTGCAAAATCACATCTGTGTCCTCGGGTGAATTTCTAGGTCCCATGCAAGAAATGGGAATGAAATTCAAACATCTGGGCATCGTGGTTCGGCCGAGAACATTGAGAAGCTTGGTTTTAAAATTCTTGTAAATCCAAAACACGCCTGAAAATCATGAAACTTAGCATGGTGTCATGTCATGGTACTACCATGCTGTGGTAAAAAATTGCAGAATAGGAACAAGTTTTGGTATAAGTTTCTTGCAAACCGGAGCTTCTCTCAAGAAGGCTCGTGGTTATGAGAGGGAACGTGTCACCTTTGTGTGCATAATTCAAATTTTAAATACAAGCACATGCTCCAGTGCACCAAAGCTGGTTGAAAAA
The DNA here is from genome assembly GCF_018294505.1 of Triticum aestivum. Classification (NCBI taxonomy): domain Eukaryota; kingdom Viridiplantae; phylum Streptophyta; class Magnoliopsida; order Poales; family Poaceae; genus Triticum; species Triticum aestivum. The sequence continues at coordinate 414,644,756 of NC_057802.1, read as the reverse complement.
TCACATGTGTGTCCTCGGGTAAATTTCTAGGTCCCATGCCAGAAATGGGAATGAAATTCAAACATCTGGGCGTCATGGCTCGGCTGGAAACATTGAGAAACTTGTTTTTTTATTCCTATAAATCCGAAACACGCATGAAAATCATGAAACGTGGCTTGGTGTCATGACATGGCACCAACATGCTGTGGTAATTTTGTTGTCCGATTTGCGAAGGCGCACACATTAACAATCAACAAAGTCATTTTGGAACAAGTGTTGTCACGTTACAATCAGAAACACAAGTATTATTGACACCGTGGGCGTTCTATTTACCATTTACGTGCCGCCACGCGTCCCCTTTTTTTATTAGCTAGGAGGCGTCGTGCAGGGTAGCTATTTGAGTATGGGAGGCGTGCGATCAGACCCCTGCGCATGCTTATCGGGAGGAGATCCCTTTGACCTCCATCTGCCGTCCACCTCTCTCCCAAGGTCTCCATTAATGGCACCCGAGCCTCTGTTTAATGGCATGGCAATGTCTCACTCAACTGAGATTTAAGGAGAATAAAGAAAATCTAAAAAGAAAATTTTGCACGGATCTTGATGTAAGATCCGACGGACCTATATAGCATCTACTGCGACTTATAGCAAGACTGATGAATATATATAAGGACGACGAGAGTGGATAATAATTGTCTTACATAATTAGGAAGATAATTAAAAAAAGCCACATGCGGCTACGCCCGAAATACACAAGGGAAAAAGAAGAAGGAAGACGCATACAACGATCTGGCTCGCTGATCTCTACTTTCTTTACGCGCTGCAGGTCGCGGAGACTAGTTCTCGCAGTGGGCGATGATCTCTTTCATCAGTTTCATGTCCTTAATACGCTGCTTGGCAGCATCCATGGATTCCTCCACTAGCTTGTTGCGCTCGATGCGGAGCATGGCATTCTCATCCATAAGTTTCTTGATGATGACGCCCTTCCTCTGCAACAAGGCAGCGGTCTCCTCCTCCTGCTTCGCCCTTCCGGCGATCTTCGCCCTCAGTAGGTCGCGCCCGCCCCGGAGCTTCGCATTGCCCTCCCCTAGTTGCTGGATGACGCTGGTAGCCTCGTCCTGCATCCTCGCCCAGCCGGAGATCTGATCCATCTGGCTATGGACTATCGCATGCATGCGCTTGTAAGAGTTCACGCCTGCCCGCGAGAAATTTTCCAAGGCCGTCGCGACGCGGCGGGACCTCCCTGCTGCTTCGGCGGTGCGGTGGGACATCTCTGCTGATTCCGCGGCGTGGCCGGACCAGTCTGCTACATCGACGGCGCGGCGGGACCTCCGTGCTGCTTCGGCGGCGTGGCGGGACCTATGTGCTGCTACTGCTGCGCGGCTGGACATGTCGGCTGCTTTCGCGGCGAGGCGGGACATCTCTCGTGCTTCCTCTTCCATGCTCACCTCTCTCTGGTGGAAATCTCTCGACCCAGAACTCACGCTGGCTATGGCTTGATTGACTTGATTGTTTTTTGTGGATGAGGAGTTGAGGAGGAATGTGCAGTCATCTTAGCATAGTAGTATTTATAACCGAGTACTACTAATATGCTCCTAAGTGGGAAACCGTTTAGGTTGTGATCGGTGTGAACAGGTTTGCAATTAAATATAGCGTGGTAGTAGTAGTAATTTGGAATGTGACGAGACGCGCTCAAAATTTATCGACGGTTCTATTTTCGAAGTGCGGCACTATTCCCGGATGGCTTAATGTCGGCACGTTATCTCGGCCGTGGTGTAGCATATGCCATGGTACTAGTTCTTTTTCTACTGCTGTGTACGTGCAAAAACTGGCACCGTCGGATACATATCTTACGCTTGGCGTTCGACAGAAATAGCCTCGTGGCGAGCTATAGACTAGTCTTTTTTTCAGACGCATTACACCTATCTCTCGGGACTTCTCGTACGCACCATTACTGCTCCCTAGGTCGATGCCACCCACATAAAGTTGTACTCTGAGAAGAGGTGCACGCACGCACTCGTCCTCTCTCACACACGCATCTGTAGCTACGAATTGTAGTGTTCTCAACCATCCGATTGGCTCTATCATAGGTTTCACGTTGCTCCTTGGCCTTGATATTGAGAAGTTTAAAATGAGGAGGCTAAGATGGAGGCGCGAGGTTTTGGTTAATGTGCGGGCCGCACACGGCACCAACACGACACGAGCTTCGTCTGCCTGGTGCGCATGCAGTCGGGTGAGTTGTCCAAGTATAGACACAACTAGGCCCTCGTTAGTATCCGCGCCTCGACTTTGGCTCGTCATCGTGGAGAGTAGCATAGACTAGTTACTAGTCTATGTTACTAGTACCTTCATAGTGGGTAGTGTCATATAGTATATGCATAATTTGGCGACGAGCGCTCTCTATATGTACCACCTTTTTTCTTTAGTTACATCTTGTTAGTTTTTCTCCATGGCGCAATCCATCGATACTACTACTGTACAAATGTATACATTTTTTAAAAGGCTAGAGGGCGGGGCAGTCTAGCTTGGTCCTTTTCACGAGAGGCGAGGGCCTTTGTGATTTGACGGCTCATTACTGCTAGAAGGCGGGGCCTTGTGATTTGACTGCTCGTATAAATGTGCCGACGACTTGAGTAGGAGCAAAGAACCATGCGGTATACTCAAGTTTTCCATTGGAGTACGACGGAGGAGCACGAAACACGGCAGCCCAGTGCCATATCCTCTACTCTCTACTCTTATTATATATTACTAGCAAGAGGCATTGTTCTATTGGTGATAAAGAATGATCTAATTTGCTA